>NC_069504.1:338958815-339181315 GCF_027579735.1 Bombina bombina | reverse complement strand
AAAATTTGGGTTCCATGTCCCTTTAATACAGCTACTGGTTACTTTTGATCAGGCATGCGAACCTCAGTTTGACATTTTTCTAAATTAAACTTTATTAGTTGGTAGCTTCTATGAGCAAAACACAAGTGAATTGTTAATTATCTTAGATACTCTGCAGTGTTCAACAATTATCACTAAAGCAGATTTTCACTATAAAAGAACAGCTTTAATGTGGCATATATGCATGATGTGTTAGTTTTGAAATGTGTATTTAAATAGTAAAAAGGTGAACTCAGTATGTTAAATTCACTCAAAAATAGCCCTCCCTATGAGCTCACATGTTTTACATTATTGAGGAGTTTTTATTTCACCACTTGCTGAATTGGAACCTTTATGTCTTGCAAGCTCATATTGTTTTTTTCTTCTTCATTTAGATTCTTGATTCAGTGTAACTAGTACTTTTCTTTTAGGTTTGAAAAGACTTCAGACAATGCATACTAGTGGCTGTCCTGTTAGGATCTTCATTGCTATTTGGGATATGTGTTGTTCAGAAATAGGGATGCTACGCATTCTACAGGCCTTTCACTGTATTCAGATCTCCACTGCAGCACAGCATGAGCTGACACCGCCTCTGAAAAGGTTAACTAGCACAACAGACATCATTTGTGACGAGTGGGAAAGCCCATGTGCAGCACTGTCTTCCATTATCTTTCTTTTATATTATCAACTGGCTGAGGCTGCTATCCAGCAAAGCTACTGTTTCTGTGTTACAGTAATTTGCCTGCTGGGGAGCTGTCTATTAAAGAAAAGTAACTTACAAATGCAGCCCGAGAGATAGATAAAATACATGATATAAAATGTATTGCTGCAAAAAGGTTAACCACCAAGCTAAATGTTAAAGGGACATTAAACCCTGTGAGATTATTCCGTTATCAGTTCGCTGACTGTCCCTAACTTACTTATAAACCTAGGGAAACTTAAAGGGGCATGATACTAAAAACGTTTCTCTGTTTCAAATGTATTAAAGTGCTTTGTTTTTTTTTTTTTTAAACCCAGATGTTTCTGTAATAAACTAGTTGTTGTTGGGGGAGTAGTCTTTTTTTTATAGTTATAGCCACTCACTTCCTCTTAGTTTTACTTTAAAACTGAAACGGCTTTTACTTGACTTTTTCCTTACTCTATCTATTATCCTCCAGACCCCACTAAATGTAGTGCATGAGAGGAAGTGGCACTCACTGTGTCATGTGACATTTTGGGGTGATGAGTCCCTTTTTCAGACGTCTGAAGAAGGGGATCACCACCCCGAAACATCACATTAAAGTGTTATATTGCAACGACCATTGAGTGCCGCTTCCTTCTCATGCACTGCGTTTAGTGGAGTCTGGATGATTATTGGTTGTATGTGTATTCAGGCTGGACACCCGGGCAAGATGTCTTCTATAATGTGAGTGCCGTGCCAAAACTTAAGGGTTCCAACAACCCTGAATTTCCAGGGTCCAGATCTCTAGGCAGAGAAAGGAGAGAGATAAAGAAGGAGGTAAGGGGATTTATAAAAAAATAAATAAAACTAGGTTGTAAAACATGGGATACACTACTTGTTCCTTTGCTTTGTACAGAATGTGCGCATGTATTTGTATTAAAGGGACTCTAAAGTCAATATTAAACTTTCATGACTAAGTTAGAACATGCAATTTTAAAAACTTTTCCATTTACTTCCATAATCAAAATGTGCACAGTCTTTGCATATGCATATTTTTGGGGGCTCTAGCTCCTACTGAGCATGTTCAATTGCTCAGAGTATATACTTATATGAGTCTGTGAATGGCTGATTTCTGTCACATGATACAAGAGGCAGGGAAATGTAAGGATTTAAAATTTATCGGGGGAAACAAACTACTGCTCATTTGGAATTAAAGGGACAGTCTAGTATAAATTAAAGTTTCATTATTCAGATAGGACTTTTAATTTTAATCAACTTTCCAATTTACTTTTATCATCAAATTTGCTTTTTTCTCTTGGTATTCTTAGTTTAAACTAAACATAGGTAGGCTCATATGCTAATTTCTAAGCCTTTGAGGGCTGCCTCTTATCACAGGCTTTTTAAATCTCTTTTCAACACAAAGAGACAGAAAGTACACGTGGGCCATATAGATAACACTGTGTTCAGGCACAGGGGGTTATTTAAGATTTAGCACAAAACAATGCTAAAATTAAGACAATAGATAATAAACAGTCACAGTCGTAATCAGGGGGCTGGAAGAAGGTTCCTAGATACAAGGTAATCACAGAGGTAAAAAGTATATTAATATAACTGTGTTGGTTATGCAAAACTGGGGAATGGGTAATAAAGGGATTATCTATATTTTAAAACAATAACAATTCTATGGTAGACTGTCCCTTTAAAGGACCAGTCAACACAGTAGATTTGCATAATCAACAAATACAAGATAACAAGACAATGCAATATTGCTTAGTCTTAACTTCAAATGAGTAGTAGATTTTTTTAAGTGCTTTTGCATTGTCCTTTAATTTATGTATTTGTTAACTAGGCAATTATACTGTGTTTGGTAGGCCTTTTAAGCTTGATTAAGGGACACATTGGTTCAAAACATTGTTGTTTTGTACTCTAAGGTTTTAATAAAGCTATAATTTTGAAGAATGTCATGCCATGGAGATTAAAATATACCACCTGTTCCCCCGGCACCCTTGATATTTAGGCCAACTTTTTGCAATCCCTAATTTTATAATCTAGAGCCTACATGATAGCTGCACAGCCTTCACCCAGAACTGCCAATGGATATACCCCAAAGAAAATCATCCCTTTTTTTTTTTGCAATATGAACAAGGTAATTTGGGTAAGGTATTTTGCATCTGAGAATCTACAAAATTATGTTCAAGAATACCATGCTTTAACCATTGTCAGGGTTGTATGGTTATTCATACCATACAATGTATCAATTTATTCATAGGCTCATATACCACATAGGAAGGGAATTGCACTTGTCATGCTAAATAAAGCCTGAAAAACAACAGTAAAACCCTCTCCAAAGAGAGTAAAGAAAGTGAAAACAAATACCCAAAAATCAGGTTTTCATGCATATTCTTTTTTTTCCAAACCCATAATTAATTCATTGGCCCCTGTTTACCCATTTCAAAACAATATTGTTTAAACACATAATTTGTATAAAGACAAAAGGGAAATCATACAATAGGTCATCAGCTAATGGCTGCTCAAATGGTGAAGCCTGAATTCACATCAACAGTATACAAACGTAATGTGACAACAGGCATAAACTTGGAAGGAAAATGCCAGCCATCATGTAAATCAAAGTGAACAGCATTCCTATATGAACAATTACATGGGGGTTCCTCCTCCTTTACATTGTTCTCTTGAGCAATTATAATCACTTCGCTTGGCCTCTATAACGCAAACACACACAAAACATTGTTCTAAAAAGAAAAGGAGAGGCAAAAGACTATGGGCGCAAGAATTCTTTAACCCCTTTTTAAGCTGATTGTAGGCCTACGGCATATTTTAGGGTTACATACTATATATTTAGTACCATGATCTATATTTATGTAGTTCTAAGCATGGATGTGCAGTCATAATATTCTGCCTTTGCTGTGAATTCCTGTATTTCAAACTGCAACTTTTAAAGTGCTTCCAGTACTATTTTGAACAACCTGGATATGTTTAGAACCTGGATTTTGTTCTATAAGCTGACACTACAATTTGGCCATAAAATCTCTAAAACCTAAGCGCAGAATAACCAACTGCAAAATAAAATGTGCAAGACTTAATTCCAATTAGAAAAACCTCCGTAGGAAAACCTCCTCTCCTGATGCTTTAGTAATTGAGGAGAATTTTCCTTTAAATAAACTTTCATGATTTAGATAGGGCATGCAATTTTGAACAACTTTCCAATGTACTTTTATCATCAATTTTGCTTTATTCTCTTGTTATTCTTAGTTGAAAGCTAAACCTAGGAGGCTCATATGCTAATTTCGTAGCCCTTGAAGGATGCCTCTTATCTGAATACATTTTGATTTTTTTCACAACTAGAGGGCGTTAGTTCATGTGTGCCATATAGATAACATTGTGCTTACACCCGTGGAGTTACCTAAAAGTCAGCACTGATTTGACTTAAATGCAAGTCTGTCAAAATAACTCAAATAAGGGGGGTCTGCAGAGGCTTTGATACAAGGTAATTACAGAGGTAAAAAGTGTATTAATATAACCGTGATGGTTATGCAAAACTGGGGAATGGGTAATAAAGGGATTAGCTATCTTTTTAAACATTAGGTGAGCCAGTGTGAAGAAACATATGTGCAGCCATCAATCTAGCACCCAGTAATGCATAGCTGCTCCTAAACTTACCTAGGTATGTTTTTCAACAAAGGATACCAATGAACAAAGCAAATTATATAATTGGAAAGTTGTTTGAAATTGCTTGCTCTATCATCTGAATCATAAAAGAAAACTTGTGGATTTAATTTCTCTTTATATAGCCTTAAATATATTTTATCTAATTTACTAAACTCTATAATTTAAATAATCCCCTTTAAATATGTATATGTATGTGGATAAATTATGAAATCCTGGACACAGATATTTGATGAATTGTGTTGTCCAAAATTATATTTTTATTTTGCTTTTTGCAGTGAGCAGTGTTTTAATATGACTTTAAAAGGCATTTTAAAGCATATTACAATGTTGTGGAGTTTTTTTATATTTATTTTTTTTGTAATTTGGATCTGCCTAGAAAACTTCTGGGGCCCCATTACATATGGGATTTTGGTATTACATATACGGCGTAGCATACAAGTTACGTGTGTATATTTCACCCGTCGCCCCCACAATTTTTACTCCCATAAGCTAACATGGGACCGCTTTGCAAATCGGTATCCAATATTCAGCTCAAGGACTTACGTGGCGAAAATGGAGAAATCTTACTCCATTTTCACCTCACCATACTAAGGCAGCAGCAGCAGGCCTTGCACTGAGTATGGGAGCACCGTAACTCCCGAAACTGCCTGCAAAAATAAACTAACACCTAACGCATGCACAATATCTATCTACCTGTCAACCAAAATCCCCCACCGCAATAACTAATAAAGTGTTTTAACCCCTATATCCGCCATCAAACCCACACCGCAACTACAAATAAATTATTAACCCCTATATACTGGCCAACCCCAACATCGCAAACTACCTAATAAAACTATTAACCCCAAATCCGCCATTAACCCACAACACAAACTACCTATTAAAGTATTAACCCCTAAACAGCCAAAGCCCACAACGCAAATAATTAAATTACTAAGCCCCCTAACCTAACACCCCCTAAATGAACCCAAATTCTAAAATACTAAAGTTACTAACTATTAAAATAAAAAAAAAAATCTAACACTACTTTAAAAATAAAAAAATAAACTAAGCATAAATTAAAGGGACAGTCTATTGATAATTAAAATTCTGGTGTAGACTGTCCCTTTATACTACAATTACATAAAATCAAAAATTCTAAGATTACAGAAAAAACAAACAAATTTATAAAATTTTAAAAAATTATACCTAATCCCTATGAAAATAAAAAAGCCCCCCAAAATAAAAACATCCCCTACTCTAAGAATAAGATACCAGTAGCCCTTAAAAGGGCTTTTTGCAGCGCATTGCCCCAAGATAATCAGCTTTTTTACATAAAAAATAGACAAAGTCCCCCCTAACAGTAAAACCCCCCACCCACCAAACCCCCCAAAATAAAAAAACCTAAAACTAAAAAACCTAAACTACCCATTGCCCTGAAAAGGGCATTTGTTGGGCATTGCCATTAAAAGGACATTTAGCTCTTTTACAAAATGCCCACCCTAATCTACTGTAAATAAATTAAAACCCCAACATTTTTTTTTATTAAAAGAACCCAACCCCCAGGTTGGTACTCACCATTCCTGAAGTCCAGCAGAGAACTGTCCCATGCAGTGAAGTCTTCTTCCAAGCGGTGACCTCTTCTTTCTTCTTCCAGGAACAATCCGGCGGAGGGCGGAGCTGAAGACCGATGACTGCGGTTTTTGTTTTTTATTTTCTGTAATCTTCGATTTTTTTATTTTATGTAATACTTTAATAGGTAGTTTGCATTGTGGGTTAATGGCAGATTAGGGGTTAATAGTTTTATTAGGTAGTTTGCGATGTTGGGGTTGGCGGATTTAGGGGTTAATACTTTAATAGGTTTATTGCGGTGTGGGTTTGATGGTGGATGTAGGGGTTTATAGTTTAATTAGGCTTATTGCATTGTGGGGGGGTTGTCGGTTAAGGGGTTAATACTTTTATTAGTTCTGATGTGGGTTTGATGGCGTATATAGGGGTTTTACGTGTCAGGCATTTTTTGGGAGGTCGGTTAGACGTTTACGGGAGATTTGATATTTTTTTTACTTTTCTTAGTTGCCGGCAGTTTCTAAAATGCCGTAAGTCACTGGTGACTCCAGAAATTTGTATTTACGCTCATTTCTGGACATCGCTAGTTTATCCGATTTACGGCACTTTATGAACTGCCGGCGCCATATATGTAATAGCCCAATGTGCAAGGTGAAATTACGGGCGGTGCAGGTTGCAGCGCTTGCGCTGAAGCCTGTGCTGTATATGTAATCTCGCCCCTGGTCTGGAGTGGAAACAGCTGGTGACCCAATTTAAGAGGTAATAGAACAACCCAGCTAGGCTACTACCGCTGCTGATTGGCTTATAGGCAGTTTCTGCACAGGACCAGCAGTTCTCTGAAGCTGTCAGGCAGTATTTTGACTATGTGTTTAACCCTGCAAAGAGTTGCAGGCTCACTAGTGCTAAACTCTATCAAATAAGAGCATGTATTTTTCCACCATAGTGATCCTTCAAGGCTCACATTTAAATTATTTTCACTCAAAAGGGACAGTTTAGAAAATTCTACAAATACAACTATATGAAACTAAATGGCCACTTGGCACTACATCTATTAGTAAATATTTTTGAGGAAACATATCCCACTAAGGGCTAGATTATGAGTGGCGTGCTAACTGTAACGCACAAGCAATAAGGGGTATTTCACGGCTCTTTGTATGCGACGGAAATAGCAAGCGTATTATGAGTTGAAAGTACACACGTTCACTTGAGCTTATTTCAATAAGATTACAAAGTTTCATGTGCGCTAACCTGGCCGCATTAAATCAAAATCTCGGAACCCTATGTGCAAAACACATTCTAATGTTCTTCACATAATAGAAAATGTCCTATGTATTTTAAATAGATATTCCTATATATATGTGTATATATCTGTACCTATATATATATATATATATATATATATATATATATATATATTAGCCATTGTGAAAAATGTTGTAATATTGTGTTTATTCTAAACCATAAAAAACTAAATAATGCTGCATACAGTGATAAATTAATACAAAATAAGTTCATAGCAGTTAGAAACATCAACTAGAGGTTCTGGGGAAGGCAACAGTTGGATAGAAAAAGAAAGCTATTGAACTGAGAGAATGCAGAGAGTGCTCACATGTCATGGAAAGTCATAGCAGACGTGAATTTTTCAAAATTAATTTTTTAAATAATCATCTCTCCCTTCTCGCTCTTAACTATTGTTTTTTTTTTTCTATATTCTTTCTTAACTCTCACTTTTCCTCTGCAATCTGTCTCTCTCTGCCATGTTTACCCTCTCAAAAGTAACAGTCTAATCATTTATGGGGTCCCTACAGCCCTAGAGAAATAACATAATCTTGCAGTTTCATGACTATATTATATCCCTTTAGATAATAGTTTTAGCACATAGCCCAAAATGTGTATTTGTCAGTGATGCAATCGGAATATACATTCTGCAAATACAATGTGCCAACTTTCACTAACTAATTTTTACTCGCTGTCATTAAATTTCCACTCACCAATGGCTAGTGGGCTGGTGGAAATTTTGAGCCCTGTGTGTGTGTGTGTATATGTATGTGTGTGTGTGTGTATATGTGTGTGTGTGTATATATATGTATATATGTGTGTGTGTGTGTATATGTATGTATGTGTGTGTGTGTATATATATATATATCCATACAAACATATTCTTCTATACTAAGAACATTTGAGTGTGAAATATTCATAATTCATGTTGGGTTGAGCGTACTTGAATAAACATTGTCAGGTTAGTGTGCGAGTATGGGTGTTAGTTTCTTTCCCAGTTTCCACGCTCCATTGAAGCCTATGGGGGAATACATTAATGTTTTTTGTGCTGGTCGATTTTTTGCTGTAGCACTAACTTTTTACTTTCCACTCATAATACAAGCGCAACCCAGTTTAGCAATGTCATCGCTCGAGCAGGAGCACTAATTTTGGCTCCACTAATCTAGGCAACATTTTTTATTCTTACCTAAGGGCATTTTCCATCCTTAAAAAAGGCATAATGTATAACCAGGGTTACATGTTGTTTGCTAAACCTCATTAGCCATTCTAAACCAATATCCATTCCACATGTCAGTACTCCATTAAATTGGTAGGTCCATTAATGAACTGCAAAATATTGGCTTCAGATTGAAAGTAAAAATACTACTCATTCAATCCAGCTGAAGTGCTTGTCTGGTCACAATATCGATCAACTGGTGACCTCAGAAGAGACTTCTCCAAGTCTGCCATCTGTGTTAGCCAGCACAAGACTTGGAATATATGCATGGCATGTCCACAGATTGCCTAAGCAAGTTTCTCCAGTATTCTATTTCGCCTCTTAGTGTTCCAGAATCCTAGCACCCCCTCTATTGCTTACCTTCACTAGATCAGTGCAAGCTAAAACATTAATGAGAGCCATATTGTATAGTGTTCACATATTTGTATCTTGACCTCACTAAATATTCATCCCACAAATGGTTTTATACATTGTATACAAGTGAGATGCGCTATAACCTCACAACATATTAACAATGTCTTACCTCTCTCATTTTTCTTTAAGATTTAAACAGAATACTCTTGCTACTATAAGCTTGTTTATGTTTTAAGTGAAAATACATAGAATAAAATGTTGAACTAGTATATTCATTTAAGTTTTATGATATAGCCACTATTTAAATCTCATCATCCCTATGATCGTACTACAATTACCCAAACAATGCCCTTACTTCTTGTCTTTATCAGCACAATTAACTATCTTGATTTCAAGTTCCCATGGGGAATTCTTTATAATTATGTCAATGTATGTTTTGATTTTGTTTTGACAACAATATTGTGATTTTAACTAAAAAAACAGTTGTGTTGTCAGTTTGTTTTTACCGCCATAGCTGCTCACCATTACAACCAATAGCATGTCTTGTAACCAATAAAACATTTACAGTAAAAGAGGGGAAGTTAAGGTCACATAGAAAGTATGTTTAAGCACCCCGATGGGTTCGTGCTTACATTTGGTTGTGGGTCAGCCCTTGCTCTTTGGCTTTTTATAAAGTTTGTGCAGATGGGCAGTACAGCTAATCATATATTGTACTACCCTCTCTATAGACTCTAACCAAATCACACTTGTGTTCTGATTAAATGCTAACAATCATTTAGGTTACGTCACCCTCCATGAAACATCTTATTTATCTTTAGTGTTGCAGGTGATAACTGTTTTTTGATGGTCACAAGCATCCTAGGGGAACAAGTGTACATTCATTTAAAAGAGGATCTTAAAGGGGAGAGTTGGGGAGTCCATTGAATCCACTTCCCTCGCTCAGCTATATCTTCTCAATGGATAGTATTGCAAGATTCACATGGGATTTTTATTTTACAGTGATACTGTAACATGCTTCTTACAGGGACATGCAACTCTAATTTAAAAGAGCAAAATCCTCTTTATCAAATTTAAAAGTTACATGAACCTCAATGTCTCAAGATACTTCCTCATTGCTTGTGATGTCATCCCACGCTACATAATGAGTTACAACCAGTGATGGTTATTAATGAAGCCATTGAGGTCCCTTGTCAATTCCTCCTAGATAGAAGAGTGAGGCTATTAATAACTTCTCAGACACTCCTGCTTCAAGAGGCAAGAAAAGCAGATGATGATAATTCTCAGATTAAATAGACAAATTCAATAATGCTTTTTTTTACTTTTTTTTTACTATTTTGGTTAAATATTTTAAGGGGGGATTTCATTTTTAATTTAATTTTACAAGGTTATATTCTATTTTTTATTTTTATTCTTTAAATGTCTCACTTGAAAAATTCAAATGTATTGTGAATTTTACCAAACAATCATCAACATAAATTAGAGAGAAGACTTTCTCAAATAAATTGAATTGTATAAAATAAAAACAAACTCACTGTTGATAAAAAGAGAGCTATGGGTTACAAACAAGTTAATCCACCCCCAAGGGAGTGATACACACTAATCCCTGCCTTGTGTTTTATTTGGCCTCAAGGATTAGGTTACTTATAGGTAACCTTAAACTATGTGGCACTTTTTAATCTGCCATTTTCACTTTTAAAATAGGGTAATTCTCCTTTTAAAAGTTAAAATGACTTGTGCCACATATTATGATATAGGTATTAAAACGGTTTAAAATGAGAAGTACTAGGAATTAAAACAAAATGGTTATGTAGAAATGTATTTAGAAACAAAGATTTTACAATTGGTTTATAACTGCAAGAAAAAATAAGAGGTTGTTAGTAGCCCCCCCCCCCCCCCCACACTATTTTATTACTGTTTGACAAATTGGCACATTGTGATAACAGTTGGATTTTTTTTTCCTCAATTTATATAACTTTTTTAATTACAATTTTCCTCCTCTTCTCCTTTAAATCCCACTTATACAAACATTAGGGACATAACAGGCACCATTAGGTGCATAAACTTGTAATTTTATACACATTATACACATTCTCATTTTCTGTTATGGTCAATTTCATAGAAAAGGAGATAGGAAATATTTTTTACCATTTAAAATTGATGCATTTTAAGGCAGAAAAAAAGTATTTGTTATAATTAAGATTGTTTAGGTTACACACCAAAAACTAATGCTTATTTAGGGCTAGATTACAAGTGGAGCGTTAAATATCGCTTGCATGCAAGCGACATTAGCGCTCCACTTTGTAATACCAGCGTAAAGTAAATTGCAATGCAAGCTCGCAATCGCATTGTTAGGAAGCATTGTGCTCATGAGAGCGCGCTTCCGTAGACTCCTATGGGAGCCTTGTTCTGATGCCGTCAGAGAGTAAGTAGCGCAGCGATGGCAGCATTTTTAAATAAATATGTATATACACATATTAACAATCACAAAGAAGGCAGGATCCAGCTTTAGTGTATAATAAAATCCAATTTTATTAGGTTTGATTAAAACGCCAAACAGGCTATAGAAACAGCACAAACAGAGTAGGTGTGTGAGCGTGACACCAGGGCTTACATGTTTCGGCCCGCAGCCGTAATCATAGCCATAGGTGTCATGCAGGCGAGTGCATACTTAAAAAGGTAATAGTAAAATGTGATTGGACAAGAATACAAATTCAGAATACGCCCACACTCCACAGGTAGAAAGGGAATTAACCCTTGCTTCCCTTGATATGGAACAACACGTGTAAATACATTAGCAGATCAATATATGTACAAAATAGTATAATCTCCAAAACAACATTAGTAAATGATGTGAATGTTAGAAATGTTAAGAACACTGGCCATATAGACCGCACAGAATACTATGTAAATATAAGAATAGAAGATATGCACATATAATATACTGCACTTAATGTACTATACTTCAGAATACGGTACAAAATGTATAATATGTTTACCTCATAACACTTAACACTTCAAATACACAATGTTGTTTAGTTTAACCCCTGCCTACCAGATAAATAATAATAGAATATGTACTAATGTATCAATGCACCTTAATTTTATATATATATATAATAGTGCTAGTGGCTAGCTGTGGTACTATATAAACCTTATAAATTGTGTATTAGAGGATAAAATAGGAGGATATGGGGAGAAACATAATATATAGTTCGGTTATGAATGAGAGTCAAAAAGGATATGGTATGGAAAATTAAATAAAAATTAAAATGTAAAAAATGAAAAAAATGAAAGTAAAAAACGCTGGAATGAAGTGTATGTGCTCAGTATGATATATGCCCTAAAAGTACGGTCCTAGATGGCTAAAACTGGGAAAATGTAAGAGAAATATATATATATATACACAAACATCACAAATATAGCATGGTAATATCCTGATGATGAGCAGTAGTGCTTAAGGATATTTGTATATACATATACATTACTCCATATGTAGGGCAACATTAAAGTGAAGGTATATAAACCCATAATTGCAGTAATACCAATAATTGCACAGGACGGTAATTGGATAGTGCATGAAATGTATAATATGTTATACTATATATTATATAAGGCATGGTGGACATTACAGCAGGGCTAGCTAGTGTGGCTATTCCCAGAAATGAATTAAATCATATCTGGAGTTTAATCCTAAAGGAAGTCTAGTTTTTAACGTATAGATCCAATATACTTCCCTTTTGGCAAGTACATTCTCTAAGTTGCCACCCCTCTTCGGCACCTTGGCTTGTTCTATTGCCAGCCATTTAAAAGAATTTAAGCTACATCTGTGTTTAGTGGCAAAATGTTGAACCAGAGGTGTACTTGACGTGCCTTTAGTAATTGTGGAAAAGTGTTCTCTGATACGTGAATTGATGTCCCTCGAGGTTAACCCTACATACTGGAACAACGAAATAGACTGTTGCATATGTTTGTTTGCAGTGGAGTTGCATATTTGAAGAGCTTTTCTCATCCTTTCATATTTCTAATTTATACACATATTAACACATAAATACATATGTAAAAAAGCATATACATATATATTTACATTGCGGTCTAAATGAACAGTTCCCATAGACTGCAATGTAGAGGCACTTTTCAGTGCCGTTTTTTTTTTTCTAGCACCCTCTCCCGCCAACGTTAAAGCCCCAAAACTGCCTACTGCAGTTGTTTTCTATTTTTTTTAAAAAAATTTAACTTTTTTTTTTTTTTAATAAACTATAATGACCTCTATTTTTATGGCATTTGGGGCACTTTTAGAAAATTAACCGGAGATCTATTCTCTGGTTAATTTTCTGAGCGCTGATTGCTACTGCGAGCTGCCACTTGTAATGGCTAGTTAATTATTGCACAATAATATAGTGCTCAACTTGTAATCTAGCTCTTAGCTGGGAAACAGGGACCTTTAACCAAACAAGTACTGCTTTGACTGAGTTATAGGGGTCTATTTATATATGTGCGGACAGACATGCTCCGCTATAGCGAACCATGTCCGCCGCACATCGATAAATGCAGACGGCATACACTGTCAGCATTTAGCATTGCACCAGCAGTTCTTGTGAACTGCTGGTGCAATACCGCCCCTGCAGATTCGCGGCCAATCGTCCTCTAGCAGGGGGTGTCAATCAGCCCGATCGTACATGATAGGGCGGATTGCTATACGCCGCCTAAGAGGTGGCGTATGAGTTTAGGAGCAGCGATCTTAAGACCGCTGCTTCTTAACTCCTGTTTCCAGCGAGCCTGAAGGCTCACGTGGAAACAAGGGGAACAGGGGCTATTCTGCCCTTGTTAAATAGACCCCATAGACCTCTTTTGAAGATCAACTGAGCAGCAGTTCTATTAATAGTATTTGTGCTTCTCACTTCAGAGCCGTTGCTTTGTATTGCTTTCTTTGTGCTATACCTATATGTAACAGTGATTACACTGACAGTGCTTACATATGAGTGTAAAATATTATGGCTACACAGTAGTCATGGTTAAAGTTTGTGGATGGATTCCATGTTACAATGGGAATTTTATATTTTCTGTTAATTACTGTGATTAACTTTCTGAGTCCCAGCACATGGAGCAGGTTATCATTCCAGAGAACTAGGATAAGTCATCCACTTGGTCATAGTCGCAAACTTTTAAAGAGACAGAACAGCAAAGATCATTCTACCATGTATATAACATTTTACTATTTAAAAAATAGTTTTAGATAAAAAATTGTTGAAATAAAACTTTAATTGAAAGCGCAGCTGGGCTTTAAGGCCTAATAAACAGATCTCCCCTTGCATTATTGGTAGACACTGAGACATCTTAGAAGCTTAAAAACAAAAGAAAAAGGTTTGCTTGGGTTTTCTCACTACAACTTATTCTGCAGTTGTAGTAGGTCAGAATTTTGAAGTTGTGCCTATTGAGATCTTTGAAACAGAGCTCCGGTGCTCAGTGACTTCAGAAAAGGTTCACGGATGAGTCTTCTTCTAAAGTGGAAAGACATGTGATATGTACCTCTGCCCATAACAGAATCTTGGGCCCCTGTAGTATAGTGACTTTATTGAGTGACTGATATAAGCTACTACTACAGGAAGGAGTATGATAATCGCATGCCTATGAAGTAGGATGACATAGAATGCATTAAAGGGATAGAAATGTCAAAAAATAAAATGTGCATGAGTGCATTTAAATTTGAAATAAAAGTATTTTTGCAATATACTTCCATTGGCAAAAATTCTTCTAATAAAATGTATTGCTGTTTTTCTGCAGAATATGCACATATTGAGGCCTACTTATCAAGCCGTCAACTTTCTTGCATTCGACGGCACCAATATGCTCGCCTGACATCGCCTTAATATCGCGGCCGCGGACCTGAATATGCTCTCCATATTTATTAAAAAAGCTGTCAAAAAGCCGCGCACCAAGTACGGGGCGATGAGCAGCAGACTGTTGTTAACTAACAGTCATCGATCTCGCTACTATTCGGCTTTTTCCCAGTTTTATTTATATACTGTCACTAAACACCGCCACTATACTAAAATATTTAACCCCTATCCCGCCGCTCCCGGACCCCGCCGCAACTAAATAAAGTTATTAACCCCTATCCCGCTGCTCCAGGAGCCCACCGCAACTCTAATAAAGGTATTAACCCCTATCCCTCTGCTCCCGGAGCCCACCGCAACTAAATAAATGTATTAACCCCTAAACCCATGGCCTCCCACATCACTACCACTTACTAAACCTATTAACCCCTAAACCGCCAGCCCCCCACATCACCATAAAATAAATTAAGCTATTAACCCCTAAACCTAACAACCCACTAACTGTACATTAAAATTACATCATCCCTATCTTATAATAAATTTAAACTTACATTTAGAATTAATTTAAACTATATTAAAGTATTAATTAACCTACTCTAACTATTATACTAAAAATACATTAAACTATATTAAACTATTAATTAATCTACCCTATTATACTAAAATTACATTAAACTACAAATTAAATTAAATATATTATATAGTTAAAAACCTAACCCTACTCAAATAATTTAAATCTACTATTAAAAATTACAAAGTTACACAAAATAACAAACACTAAGTTACAAAAAAAATAAACACTAAGTTACACAAAATAAAAAATAAATGATCAAATATTTAAACTAATTACACCTAATCTAAGAGCACTATGAAAATAATAAAGCCCCCCCAAAAAGAAAAATCCCCCCAAAAAACCCTAGCCTACAATAAACTACCAATGACCCATAAAAGGGCCTTTTGTGGGGCATTGCCCCAAAGAAATCAGCTCTTTTACCTGTAAAAAAAAAAATGCAAATACAGACCGTGTCACAGTCTGTAATGATCTGACCAGTTGCCTTCAAATGGTAAAGGGAGCACGATCAGCACTCTCTTACCATATGAAGGCAGATGCCTTCTGCCTCTGGCTGCAGTCTTAGCTGTCAGAGCTGACAGCCGGGACTGCAGCATGACGCAGAAGGTAGGACGTAGCTACTACATCCATATGTGTGTGTATATTTATGTATGTATAAAGAGAGCAAAAAACAAAGGGGGCACGTCAACTATATAAAAAAGGAGTATGAAAACATACACAAATATGGGATTATTTAGTATGATATAATGGCAGTCCCAAATCAATAAAATATAATGGAGAGTTCCAAGCCAATGAAGAGACAGTCTGTCCAAGGGCAAGAAGTCTTCAAAAGAAATGGTGGCTGCCTCCTCCTCACAGATACATCTGGATATACAATGAAATGATAAGAAGAATAAAGGGGCGCCTCATGTGTAGATCCACCAAACTAATACATGTGACAATTATTACTCAAATGGGTACTCACATTATGCTGTAGCACCCTTATGTGCTGGTAGGTACAGACTGATATATTGGATGGTGTATCAGCTCACCCATTCAGGATTCCCCGGTCAAAGGTGCTCTATAAACAGAAGGGAAGCACTACTTGTGCAGATCAACCAAAATGAAGCAGATGGTATAAATAAGGAGCCAAATAGGTACTCACATTTCGATTGAGCACACCTATGTGCTGGTAGGAACAAGCTGATATATTTCCATAGGTGTATCAACTCACCCACTCTGAGCTCTCCAAACAGTCAGGATATAGTGCAGGACAGGTATTCAGAATATCTGTGTCCCAACCAACTCAAGGTAGGCACAGTAAAGCAAGGTGATACCACTACACTTGGATTTTTATTAAAAAAAAACTTTATTTATTAAAAACAAAATCATTAAAAACAAGTAGTGGATAATGGGGTATCACAATATACCCCTAACATGCAATGCGTTTCTCAGCCCCAAATAGGCTGTTTCCTCAGGCATAAAATCACCCTGCAACTGTCCTGCTATTTAAATCCCTATTACACCAATCAACAATAGTATGTGAAGCCACACCTATACAGGGCATGTATAACAAATGAGTTAAAACAATATTTACCTATTTAAACATCATATTAGAAGCACAACATCACATATATAAAATTATATATGGGATCTGTAACCTGACATCATAATTGGCTCACTGTATGACCTGCTGTTATAAAATGGGATGAAACTGGAAGGGTCATGTCATTACATCTAATAGATGAGATTTGAGATTAAAAGCACACTTTGGTATGCAACAAGAATATGCTACTAATAAAGTAACTAACACTGTGATTGATAATGGGAATACTATTTTTGATTTGTGACCCCTTGGTTTAAGACATAAATCAAAATTTGTGCCTAGTTGTCAGGGTGCCAGGAATCAGACTGAGACGAGAAGTGCAAAAATAATCACACCTTTATTAATAGCAAAAAATAATAAAAAGTCCACAAGTCAAATAACAAGCCAGGAGTCAAAACCAGAGCTGGTAGTCAGACGAGCCGAGTCAGGAGCCATAGCGAATAGTCAGACGCGCCGGAATCAGGAACAAGGAAAACAGCAGAATCAGGAACAAGCCAGGGACCAGGAAGGACGTCAGGCAGCCAGGTAATACACAGGAGCGCTCACAAACAGGTCTGAGACAACGCAAAGGCAAAGCATAATGAACAGAGGCCCTTTAAATAATAAATGATGACATCACAATTCTGAGACTGCATCCTGTCTCACACGGATGATGCACACCAGTCTGGCCATAAAAGGAAGTGCAGGTGTACGAGTACGATCGGGTTGATTGACACCCCCCTGCTGGCGGCCCATTGGCCGCGAGTCTGCAGGGGGCGGCGTTGCACCAGCAGCTCTTGTGAGCTGCTGGTGCAATGCTGAATACGGCAGTGGTATTGCTCGCCGTATTCAGTGAGGTCTGGCGGACCTGATCCGCAGTGTCGGATCAGGTCCGCCAGACCTTGATAAATATGGGCCATTAACTCAATGGTCACACACGAGGATAGTGCTGGGGGGAGATTTTAATGTTCCAATGTATGCACACCAAGTCATGGGTAAAGCCAAATTAACACAGAAACAACTAGGACACAATTCGGTGGTTAAAGAATTAAAAGATATATTTTGAACCCATAATATTTTAGATACATGGTACACGTTATATGGCAAAACAAATGATTACACATACTATTCTCACACCCATAGAATATACTCGAAATTGGACTACGTATATTTGAGTCAAATATTGATTCCAGATCTTACCTTCTCAAAAATATGCGCATGCGCTTGGTCAGACCACTCTATAGTCCAAGTTGATATTGAGGGGACATATCAAATCAGTACCACACGCTCTTGGAATTACGACCCGTATGTACTTAAGGATCCTAACACAAGGGACTCTATTTTGAAAGCACTTTCCGAATATTG
Organism: Bombina bombina; assembly: GCF_027579735.1. Classification (NCBI taxonomy): domain Eukaryota; kingdom Metazoa; phylum Chordata; class Amphibia; order Anura; family Bombinatoridae; genus Bombina; species Bombina bombina. Next base: position 339,163,222 of record NC_069504.1, on the reverse strand, counting down.
GACAATAAATATAGGAACGACTAATCCAATTAATACTTGGGTAGCACATAAACCCTACATTAGAGGCCTACTTATTAAGGAGAAAGCCAATTTGACTAAACCTATCAGATCCCATTCTGACTCCCTACAAAAGCAGATAGATACTCTCACCAAACAACACCAACAGACTCTATCCCAAGCCATTTTTACACAATTGCAAGCTAAAAGACAAGAGTTAGCTACAATTATGAATAAAGCCTCTATTAGAGCAGCCCATAGATTAAAGGACGGGGTTATCTCGGACCAAGAGGCACCAGACAATACTAGGCACACAATCTCCTTAATTGATTACCTTAGCAGATCGGGAACACCTTCTCTGGTCCTATCTTTGGACATAGAGAAAGTGTTCGATAGGATAGATTGGGATTTCTTGATGGAGGTTTTAGCTAGACTGGGCTTTCAGGGAAAGGCCATTGGGAGTATGTATTCTCACCCCACGGCTACTATCAGAGCAGCAGGATATCAATCGAGGCCCATAGAGATATTAAATGGAACCAGACAGGGCTGCCCCTTATCCCCACTTTTATTTGTGCTATGCATAGAACCGATGGCGGACAAATATTCGCTTTTCCCCAGATATATATGGAGTGTGACTCAGACACAATGAATTTAAGTTGTCCCTATTCTCAGACGTGGTCCTTCTTACGCTAACGAAACCGTTAATAACCCTACCAAATCAAGTTTTGCAAGACTATTCCGACATTTCGGGATACAAAGTCAATCTAGATAAATGTGAGGCTGTCCCTATTGCTCTCCCACGGCACACTAAAAAGCTTATTGAAGCTAACTTTACCTTTTCTTGGGCAAAGAAAGCAATCAAATATTTAGGTGTAAGATTGCTGAGTAATATTACGAAGCTATATAAACTGAACTATATCCCCCTATACAAAGCAATTAGGAAAGACCTAGGGAAATGGAAAACTGGGGGCTTCTCCTGGTACGGCCGATTGTCGGTCATAAAGATGAATATACTTCCAAAGTTGCTATACCTCTTTCGGGCCCTTCCAATCAAGATCCCCATATTAGATTTCAATAGACCACAAACAGACCTGATCAGGTTTTTGAGGGGTAATAAAACAGCCAGAATAGCCTCCCAAATTTACAACAACATAGACAATTGGGAGGGGTGGGTGTGCCAAATTTAGTAGATTACTATCATGCGGCTAGCTACCCTAATGAGCAAAAATCTCAAAGATACTATATGAGTGGGAATAGAAGCGGAGATAGAGGGCTATAGACAACCAGATGATATGCTGTGGGAATGACGGGGATCGGCCCTTAAGGAGGCTCATGCCTCGACCATCACTATTAAGATGATGCACAGCTGGATTACATTGACTACGTCTTTGCAGTTGATTCCACTGAATTCTAGGGTGAGGCCAATCAAACCCCTCTTGCCATCGGATTTTCACACGTAAATTGGGAAGTAGGAAAATTAGGGCTTATAGAGAGTTGCAGACTTTTTAAATAAGGGAAAGATAGCCACATTTAACCAAATACAAGAGAAAATCGTGCCAGATAAGTTACAATGGCTTTTATATCTACAGGTAGCTTCAGCAATTGCAAAATACAATCCACAATATATCCAACAAAATTTAACCACACTAGAACATTTTTGTAACACAAACCTGAGAAATAAAAAAAATATCTCTCATATCTATCTAGCAATACAGAAGGCAAAAAACACATCCAAAACACCCCTAATCGGAAAATGGGAATTAGATATCAACAGGGAACACTCAAAGGAGGAATGGGAAGTGATTTTCCAAACATCAAGTAAAGGACTAATTAGCGCAGACTTCAAAGAGAATTGCACAAAGACCACCTTTAGGTGGTATCTTACCCCTATAATCACGTCACATTATACCTCACAAGGTAGTAAAAACTGCTATAGAGGTTGTGCCGAAACGGGGATATACATCCACATGTGGAGGGACTGCCCACAAGTACAACACATTTGGATCAAATTATCCGCTTTACTAAGTGCAGTGTTGTCTGAGAACATCGCCTTAACGGCGTCTCAAGCATTATTAAATGAACACATAAAGCGATTTAATGCAGCCATTAATACATTCATTCAAACCCTGTGTACAGCCACCAGGATTTGTATCGCAAGGTATTGGAAGAAAGGGGTACCTTCTTGGGTGAAGGTGATGGAGAAGATCCAGTCTGTATACAGTATGTCGGAAAGCGCTGCTTCTATCCAGGGCACTAAGGACCAATTGTTAAAGATATGGTATTACTGGATCATGAAGGGAGATTAGTGAGCAAACATATTGGGTGACTGTTCCATTTACTATTGGGTGGTTTGATGGTAGGGGAGGTGCTCTTCTCTATACCTGACATTGACAGACTGAGTATGAAACCACTTTGGTTAGGAGGGGTGGGGGCTCCTCCCTTGGATCTGGTGATAGAGGGCAGTTGAAGCAGACATGTTGAGTTTTGTTATTTGATTATTTTTGTTATTAAGGGTGCTGTTTAGTTATTTTAAAAATAATAAGGAAAGAAGGACGGAGGAGGAGTTTTTTTTTTCTCTTTCTTCTCCTTCCTATGTTATCTTTTGTTTTACATTGATGTACGTATAAGTGCAGGACTTTTGGACTACTTAGCACATCAGCATATGATCAAATTGTGATTTCACCAGATCTACTCTATTATCTCAAAGGGTGGGATAGGATTGTTGGACTTGAGATTTAAAAGAAGATATGTTCTGTGATGTATATATTGTTAATGTACAGTATAACCTGTAACTTCTATGTATATTGCAATAAAAACTTATTTAAACTAAAACAGATCTGGAAATGTCATGATTTGCAGTATTTTATCACCTCTGTTGAGGCCATTTAGGGGCAAATATGTAGCACTGTAAGGCTTGTGCATTGTCCAGTGTGCATTTCCTATTTTAAGAAACTGGAAAACCCACAATTTTTAGACTTAGATTACAGGAAACGTGTTAAATTAAATAATGAAATGTTACAAAAGGTTTTTTTGTTTTTTTTACTATTCATAAATAATATATATATATATATATATATATATATATTAAAGTCTCAAAGTGTTTCATGTTCCTTTATGATAAATCAAGTCATCAGATTTTTTAAGTATACTAAAACATACTAAGACATGAACTGGCATTAATAGCAATGCTATAAACTACTCAACTGAATAATGTTTCAGTGTATAGAGGTGCTAAGGTCACTTTAAAGACAATAGCGCCATATTGAGAATGTCTTGGTAATTTACATATACATAATTTAGTCAAGAGAGCATAATAATTGTATCCTCAGGGAAAGGTAAACATTGTCCTTCTAATTATAATGAACGCAAGAACTTGAACAATAAGTCACATTATTTAATTTTCTTCTTAATTAATTACAAAGAAAAATTAGCTATGTCTTAATGAGATCATTCATTTTAAAGAATAGATTGTTTAAAATATGTCATTATATTATAATTAGAATTAATGGTTATGCTAAAATATAGAACCATAATTCTATGAATGGTGAAATTATTTATTAGTATTTATTATTATTTTGGTTGGTATTAATATCATGCTTGGAAGATTTCTCTCTCTCTCTCTCTCTTTATATATATATATATTTATATATATATATATACGTTGATTGCAGTAGCCATGTTAGTCCAGAGATTTAGATATCAAAATAACAAGAGTATTGCATTGAGCAATGATACTTTTTTTATTGGACTAACTATACATTTATAAGTTGACAAGCTTTCGGAAGAGTTCCTTCCTTTATCAAGTCTGAAGCAATACTGACCATTTCAATGGAATTTACAGATTATATCTTAAAACACAGAATAGCTAAGAACCTTCAACCACTCCATCTACTTACAAACCATGGGAACAGCCATGGGCACCAAAATGGCACCACAGTACGCAAACCTCTTCATGGCTGACTTAGAGCAGAGATTCCTAGCTACTCACCCTCACAAACCCTTCAAATACTTTCGCTACATCGATGATATTTTCATCATATGGACAGAAGGAGAAAAAAACCTTGAACATTTTCATAAATCATTTAATCTATTTCATGCATCAATCAAGCTTAAAATGAACTTTTCTAGAGACTGTGTCAGCTTCCTGGATACAACAATATCCATCACAAATGGCAAACTGCACTCATCTGTATACAGGAAACCAACAGATAGATGCAGCTACCTCCACCATAATCTACAGTCAGGCTACAAGATACCACAGAATTTGCTCAGATACCAAGGACCGTGACAAACACCTCATCACACTGTCCCAATCATTCAGAGAAAAAGGTTACAAAACAAGGATTATAAATAAAAAAAATTAACTCTGCCCTCAATACTCCACGTGAACACTTACTACAATACAGGGAGAAGAAAAACATATCACGTATCCCACTAGTAGTCAAATACAACCCTGCTGTGGAAGGGATACGATAAATCATAAAAGACTTACAGCCACTACTCTTAGAGGATCCCACACTCAAAAAAATCTTTCCAAAACCCCCAATCCTGGCATACAGACAACCACCTAACCTAAAGCAGAAACTAGTACATAGGAAGCTACCCCTTGAGAAAAAGAACACTCAGAATGGAACCAAGTGCTGCTATAAAGCACTCTGCAAACTGTGTCAACACGTTTGTGAAAGCACAGCAAACCACAATAATAAATCTTATAACATTAAAGGGGCATATTCATGTATATCTGCAAATGTGGTATACATGATACATTGCACTGCATGTGAAATGGGATGCTATATTGGAGAAACAAGCCAAAAACTGCACCTTCGAATGAACTTACACAGACACTCAATCAAAAACCACTGTGAAACAAAATACTGCACCCCTGTTGGTCACCATTTCACCCAACCTGACCACTCCATCCAAAACCTCAAAATCAAAATTCTCAGAGGCAACTTCAAAAACACCATGGAAAGAAAAACCTTTGAAATGAAAATGATAATGCACTTCAACCTGTTTAATTCTGGACTAAATATGGACTCTGGATTCTTAACACATTATCAAAAATTTTTGTAATATACTTTCATTTAGTCAATTACATTGTATATTCCACATTCTTTATACATAGGTACACAGGTAAGCCTATGTCCACACTTTTGTCTTTTTTAACTTTTGTATTCCCCCTGTATATACAATTTCACATCTTTATAGATATTGATTCAATGTTGATATATAACTTTATGTCAGTATATGCTCTATGTATAGCTATATATTTCCCCTGTCTGTTCTCCTACACTGGACACTGTCTGCCTGTTACCTAAGCCCCCCTCATGATTTTTACGACACCTCCTCCTCTCCCTGCACTTTCTGTCTTCTTAGCTATTCTGTGTTTTAAGATATAATCTGTAAATTCCATTGAATTGGTCAGTATTGCTTCAGACTTGATAAAGGAAGGAACTCTTCCGAAAGCTTGTCAACTTATAAATGTATAGTTAGTCCAATAAAAAAAGTATCATTGCTCAATGCAATACTCTTGTTATTTTGATATATATATATATATATATATATATATATATACCAAAACACATCATTATTGAGACTTCCAATGGCTGTAATAAACAATCAATCACATGAGGATTAACAGCTGGTGTTCCTCCAGCTGCAAGCGCTCACAGTGGAGCCAAGAGCCGAAAACAAATATATAAAAGAGGAATCCAAAGTGAGTGAACAATTGGCACAATACAGAAGCCACACTAGTAAAAAAGTAAAAATTCCAACTTTTTATTCAAAAGAGCGTAAAAAACTTACATATTCTCGGACATACACAGAGGAGTGTAGGTAAGTAGAACTCGATCTACGTCATCTGGCGCGTTTCACACCGTTATGCCGCTTTCTCAAAGGCAGTGTGGGGGATGTTGGTTATCTGCAGGTTTTAAAGCATAGAAAAACAAAACCATGCCTTTTTGCATTTGATGCCCAATCACTGGTTGGCTTTTAAAACCAGCCTCCTCCATACCGCTTCACGTAGACTGACACTCACAGCAAAAACATAATACAGAACAAGAATAACAATTTAAAAACAAAAGTGACTACTTGGTATATATATAAATAAGATCACAAGAAAAAGTATCCATATCGAAAGTATCAATATTTAAGGAAAAATGGCGCAAGGAAAACCAACACTTGTTAGTTGATATATCTATTTGGACACAATTACATATCGGGGATACACAAAAACTACATGTAGTGTATGTGATTGCACAGAGATATAGAAGCGTGGTCATTAATACCCGCTAATGTTGAATTTTAGTCTGCAGATATGAAAAAATTATACCAAACATTCATGGTTTTGTGTATACACGACAAGAATAAATGGAGATAAAGGAAATAAAACAGTACAATAATATTATTTTCAGGATTAGTTCTCGAAAATACAGAGTTGGTGAATCTAATAAATACTACAGATGAGCCAATTTATATAAGGAGATTGTACATCGTAGTTTATTAATTTCACACATTGCTTAGTGAGTGCGCCTTATAAGTGGCTATGGTCCCTGGTATAGATCTATGTCCCATCTCAGATTCATTCCCATCGGTTCTCTAGTATTGATTCTAAAGATCTACTGGACCTCTCTGTCAAGTAATCTTTAAAAACGATCACCACCTCTCATCTGATATGGGACAAAATCTATAGATTGGACTGTTGCTCCAAATATGTAGTATACCTTATTACATGCACAGTATGCAATAAACAGTATACAGGTTGTATTAGTCATAATCTCAAGGACAGAATAAAGGAACATTTTTCCTCTATTGAAAAATATCCCCCAAAATCCCCTGTGGCTAAACATTTCTGTACCCATTCGGAAGGGAAGAAAGCCTTAACTTTCCAGGCTATAGATTTTGTCCCATACCAGATGAGAGGTGGTGATCGTTTTAAAAGATTACTTGACAGAGAGGTCCAGTGGATCTTTAGGCCTCTAGTTATCAACGTGTCTACTTACCTGCCATCGCCGGCCCCAAAACGCCCGCCTAAGCTCGCCTCACATCGCCGCCGCGGACCTGAATATGCTCGCCAAAGTTATTAAAAAAGCTGTCCAAAAGTTGCGCACCAAGTACGGGGCGATGAGCAGCGGACTGTGATAGTTATCACACATCGATCTCGCTGCTCTTCGGCTTTTCTAAAGCTTTATTAATACCCCTGTCACTAAGCACTCACACTATACTATACTGTTCTACCCCCTATACCGGCGCCCCTGGAGCCCCCCGCAACTATAATAAATTTATTAACCCCTAAACCGCCGCTCCCGGACCCCGCCGCCACCTACATAATACCTATTTACCCCTATCCTGCCCCCCCTATACCGCCGCCACCTATAATAAATTTATTAACCTCTATAATGCCAATCCCGTACCCCGCCGCAACTAAATACATTTTTTAACCCCTAAACCACTGCTCCCGGACCCCGCCGCCACCTATATTAAACTTATTAACCCCTAATCTGCCCCCCCTACACCGTCACCACGTATAATAAATGTATTAACCCCTATCCTGCCCCCCCATACCACCGCAACCTATAATAAAATTATTAACCCCTAAACCTAAGTCTAACACTAACCCTAACACCCCCCTAACTTAAATATTAATTAAATAAATATTACTCTTATTAAATTAATTATTCCTATTTAAAACTAAATACTTACCTATAAAATAAACCCTAATACAGCTACAATATTACTAATAATTATATTGTAGCTATTTTAGGATTTATTTTTATTTTACAGGCAAATTTCAATTTATTTTAACTAGGCACAATAGCTATTAAATAGTTATTAACTATTTAATAGCTACCTAGTTAAAATAAAGACAAATTTACCTGTAAAATAAAAGCTAACCTAAGTTACAATTACACCTAACACTACACTATCATTAACTAAATTATTCCTATTTAAAAATAAATACTTACCTGTAAAATAAACCCTAAGATAGCTACAATGTAATTAATAATTACATTGTAGCTATTTTAGGATTTATATGTATTTTACAGGTAACTTTGTATTTATTTTAACTAGGTAGAATAGTTATTAACTATTTAATAACTACCTAGCTAAAAGAAATACAAAATTACCTGTAAAATAAATCCTAACCTAAGTTAAAATTAAACCTAACACTACACTATCATTAAATAAATTAAATTAACTACAAATACAATTAAATAAACATAACTAATTAAATATAATTAAATAAACTAACTAAAGTACAAAAATAAAAAAATATTACAAGATTTTTAATCTAATTACACCTAATCTAATAACAAAGCACCCCGAAATAAAAAAATGCCCTACCCTATTCTAAATTACAAAAGTTAACAGCTCTATTACCTTACCAGCCCTTAAAGTGCCTTTTGCGGGGCATGCCCCAAAGTAATCAGCTCTTTTGCATGTACAAAAAAATACAACCCCCCAACATTAAAACCCACCACCCACATACCCCTACTCTAACCCACCCAAACCCCCCTTTAAAAAACCTAACACTTACCCCCTGAAGATCATCCTACCTTTAGCCGTCTTCAGCCAGTCAACCACCGATGGAACAGAAGAGGACATCCGCAGCGGCCGAAGTCATCATCCAAGGGGCGCTGAAGAGGTCTTCCATCCAATAGAATTCTTCATCCATGCGGCGTCTTCAATCTTCATCCATCCGGAGCGGAGCCTTCTTCAAACGAGCCGACGCGGAGCCATCCTCTTCCAACGACGCCTACCCGACGAATGGATATTCCTTTAAGTGACATCATCCAAGATGGCGTCCTTCGAATTCCGATTGGCTGATAGGATTCTATCAGCCAATCGGAATTAAGGTAGGAAAAATCTGATTGGCTGATCCAATCAGCCAATCAGATTGAGCTCGCATTCTATTGGCTGATCGGAACAGCCAATAGAATGCGAGCTCAATCTGATTGGCTGATTGGATCAGCCAATCGGATTGAACTTGAATCTGATTGGCTGATTGCATCAGCCAATCAGATTTTTCCTACCTTAATTCCGATTGGCTGATAGAATCCTATCAGCCAATCGGAATTCGAGGGACGCCATCTTGGATGACGTCACTTAAAGGAATATCCATTCGTCGGGTAGGCATCGTTGGAAGAGGATTGGACCAGGCCTGGCAGAAATTATTTCTGACATTACAGGTGGAAAGGGTTTGTTCCTACCTCAGGATAAAAAGAATAGACCTAAGGGTCACCAGAATTCTAATTTTCGTTCCTTTCATAACTTTAAGGGACAGAAGTCTTCCTCTTCCAAGTCGTATCAATCCAAGTCTTCTGGGAGGTCTAGTCAGCCTTGGAATAGGGGGAAGCAAGCTAAGAAGCCTTATATTGATTCTTAATCAACATGAAGGGGCTGCCCCCGATCCTGTAGTGGATCAAGTGGGGGGTAGGCTTTCTTTTTTTTCAGTAAGCTTGGATACATGGTGTTCCAGATCCTTGGGCCATAGATATAGTATCCCACGGTTACAGAATAGGATTCAAATCTTGTCCTCCCAGTGGCAGGTTCCACCTGTCAAGGTTATCTGTGAACCAGATAAAGAGAGAGGCCTTCTTAAACTGTGTAAAGGGCCTATCAACCCTGGGAGTGATTGTTCCAGTTCCTCTAGAGGAACAGGGTCTATGATTTTTTTCAAATCTATTTGTAGTTCCCAAGAAGGAGGGCACTTTTCATCCCATTCTGGACCTAAAGTGTCTCAATCAATTCCTCAGGGTTCCGTCCTTCAAAATGGAGACCCTCCGTTCTATTCTTTCTTTGGTCCAAAAGGGTCAGTTTATGACGACCATAGATATGAAGGATGTGAATCTTCATGTTCCTATTCACAGTGATTATTACAAACATTTCCAGTTTGTTGCCATTCCTTTTGGCCTTGCTACAGCTCCCAGAATTTTTACAAAAGTTCTGGGGCTCTTCTGGCAGTGGTGAGGTCCCAGGGTATTGCTATGGTGCCTTTTCTAGACGATATTCTAGTTCAAGCGCCATCTTTCATCTAGCAAGATCTCATACCAAGATGTTGTTGTCTATTCTACGTTCCCACGAAAAAGTTCCCTTGTTCCTTATACAAGGGTGTGTTTCTTGGGAACAATCATAAATTCTGTGTCCATGAAGAATTTTCTGATGGACGTCATAAAATCCAAACTTCATGTTTCTTGCCTATCTCTACAGTCTGCTATTCGTCCATCTGTGGCTCAATGCATGCAGGTGATTGGACTGATGGTTGCCTCCATGGACATCATTCCTTTTGCTCGGTTCCATCTGAGACCTCTGCAGCTATGCATGCTCAGTCAATGGAATGGGGACCACTCAGATCACTTGCAGAAGATACATTTGGATTCCCTAACAAGAGTCTCTCTCTCTCATGGTAGGTTTCACAGGACCATCTGTCTCGGGGCACATGCTTCCTTAGGCCTTCCTGGGTGATTGTGACCATGGATGCCACCCTGTTAGGCTGGGGAGTAGTTTTTTTTTTTGTTTTTTTTTAAAAGACACAGGGTCTGTGGACTCCAAAGGAGTCCTCTCTTTCAATTAACATCCTGGAGTTGAGAGCAATTTTCTATGCTTTAATAGCTTTGCCTCAACTAGCTTTGGTCTGATTTATCAGATTTCAGTCGGACAGCATCACCTCGGTGGCCTACATCAATCACCAGGGAGGAACTCGGAGTTCCTTGGCAATGAAGGAGGTGTCTCACATTCTCCAGTGGGCAGAGTCTCACGATTGCCATCTCTCTGCTATCCACATACCAGGGGTGAACAACTGGGAGGCGGATTTTCTAAGCAGGCAGAATTGTCATCCCGGAGTGTGGGCTCTCCACCCAGAGGTTTTCATAATGATGACTCTCAGGTGGGGGGTTCTGGAGTTGGATCTGATGGCCTCTCGTCAAAATGCCAAGCTTCCAAAGTACTGTTCAAGGTCAAGAGATCCTCAAGCCGTTCTGATAGATGATCTAGCATACCTGTTTCCTCCATTTGTGTTGCTTCCACGAGTAATTTCTTGCATCAAACAGGAGAGAGCATCTGTAATTCTAATAGCTCCTGCATGGCCTCGCAGGATCTGGTTTGCGGATCTGGTGACTGTCATCTCTTCTGCTGTGGAGTTTACCTTTTCAGGAAGGACCTTCTACTTCAGGGTCCCTTTCTTCATCCAAATCTGGTTTCTCTGAAGCTGACTGCTTGGAGATTGAATGTCTAAGTTTGGCTAGACGTGGCTTCTCTGAGAAAGTCATAGATACTATGCTTCAGGCTTATAAACCGGTTACTCGCAGAATTTACCATTGGGTATGGTGTAAATACCTTCATTGGTGTGATTCAAAAGGTTTTGTTTTTTTTAACAAAGTAAGGGTTCCTCGAATTTTGGCTTTTCTTCAGGAGGACCTGGAGATGGGTTTGTCAGTCAGTACTTTGAAGGGTCAGATTTCTGCTCTGTCTATTCTTCTGCATAAATGTCTGGCAGTTCTGCCAGATGTTCAGTCTTTTGTTTAGGCCTTGGTCAGAATAAGGCCTGTGTTTAAATCCGTTGCTCCTCCTTGGAGTCTAAACCTTGTTCTTAGAGTTTTGCAGCAGGCTCCGTTTGAGCCGATGCATTCTGTTAATATTAAATTACTATCTTGGAAGGGTTTGTTTCTTCTTGCTATTTCTTCTGCTTGCAGAGTTTACGAACTTTCGGCTCTGCAGTGTGATTCCCCTTACGTTATTTTTCATGCTGATAAGGTGGTCCTTCGTACTAAGCTGGGGTTTCTTCCTAAGGCAGTGTCGAATAGCAATATTAATCGGGAAATTGTTGTTTCTTCTTTTTGTCCTAACCCTTCTTCCCAGAAGGAACGTATTTTGCATAACTTGGATGTTGTGCGTGCTCTTAACTTTTACCTTCTAGCAATTAAAGATTTTCAGCAGACTTCTGCCCTGTTTGTTGTTTTTTCTGATAAGCGTAGGGGTCAGAAGGCCACTTCTACCACTCTTTTTCTCTGGTTGAGAAGTGTTATCCGTTTAGCTTATGAGACAGCTGGACAGCAGCCTCCTGAGAGAATTACGGCTCATCCCACTAGAGCCATTTCATCTTCATTGGCTTTCAAAAATGAAGCTTCTGTGGAGCAAATCTGTAAGGGGGCCACTTGAACCTCTATTCATACTTTTTCCAAATTCTACAAATTTGACACTTTTGCCTCAGCTGAGGCTTCTTTTGGGATAAAGGCTCTTCAAGCGGTGGTGCCTTTAGTTTAGGTCCGCCTGTCTTGTTCTCCCTCCCTATTCATTCTGTGTCCTCTAGCTTGGGTATTGGTTCCCACTAGTAATTAGAATGTTTCGTGGACTCTCCATGCCATAGGAAAGAAAACAAAATGTATGCTTACCTGATTAATTTATTTCCGGGCATGGAGAGTCCACGACCTGCCCTTATTTAAATTTAGATGGCAGTTTTTTTGTCTAGTCCTCAGGCACCTCTATACCCTTGTGTTATCTTCTTTTTCCGTTTCCCTTCGGCCGAATGACTGGGGGTTATAGGTAAGGGAAGTGATACTTAACAGCTCTGCTGGGTGCTCTTTGCCTCCTCCTGCTGGCCAGGAGTGAATATCCCACTATTAATTCGATTTTTTTCGTGGACTCTTCATGCCCCGGAAAAAATAATTTTATCAGGTAAGCATAAAGTTGGTTTTTCTGCCCTGAAGTATTTTATATTAATGCCTTTCCTGACATATTTTCACTGAGCTAAATACACAATGCGCTTTTCACTTTACACCCACGTTGTCTTTGTTGTGGTGGTCATTACTTTGTTGATGAATGGTGGCAGAAAGCTAATATGTATTACCAATATAACAGCATACTTGATACAAGCAGTGCTGCTCTATTTTTACTATGCGTCTGTTGTGATAAATACAACAATGCTATGAAATGCCAAGAATATTCATCAGATCTGTTTTTAAGGGACCTGAATCTTTCAGTCCACCACAAAGGCAATGCACATCTTTTCTCCCTTGCTGATAGCATGTTTTCTATAAATCATTACTGCTGGGGGATAGCGGCAGCACATTATAATGATAAATCACAAAAAGGTCAGTTCAGTGTGTGTGCTTTATATATGGCCCACTTTTTGCATATCTAGTGAGTTTTTGAGACTTTTGAATGTTCACTAGAAATCTTTTGCAGCAAATTTAGGTCTATACACTTTTAAAAGAACACTTCTAATTTGTTATATCTGTATCAACATCATTACTTGTAAAGTGCTAGTTGTCTTTTCAGAAATGAGACAATTTGTTGGTATATTTTGGGGGGGAAAAACTGAAAAAGGCAACAGCAAATTATCTTGAAACATATCATAGACGAAAGACAAATATACAATATTATATTCATGTTTATTAACTATTATCTCTAGAATGACTTCAAAGTGAAAAATAAGATAAAGAAAGTGATGTTTAAAAAAGCATAGGCTACTATACAACCATAATTAAAGGGACATGAACCCCAACATTTTTACTTGATGATTCAGATAAAGTATACAATTTTAAACAACACTCCATGTTACTTCTATTGTCTAATTTGCTTAGTTCTCTTCCTTTCCTTTGTTGAAAAGCACATCAGGAGCTGGGGGCTAGCTACTGATTTGTGGCTGCATATATATGCCTCTTCTCATTGGCTTACTGATGTGTTCGGCTAGCTCCCAGTAGTGCATTGCTGCTCCTTTAACAAAGGATACTAAGAAAGCAAAATTGATAACACACACACAAACATATATGAAATAATACTTTGAAACTAGGAAACTTATACACAACTTGAATACAGCTCTCAGAATATTCATTTATATTTGCAATAAGTTGTTTGGATGTTAAAAAAAAATACACAAAAGATATGAAAATGTAAATTGCCCACTTGCCATGAATTGATATTACAGGTTAAAGGGACACAAAAGGCTAGATTTATTAAAGGGTTAGAAATGTATGCAAAATTTTACCTAATTAAAACACATTATTATAACAACTATGATATATTCTATCAAATAGAACTGTTTGTGGTGAAAAACAAAGCTTCTACATACTATTATTTTTATTTTAAAGTTTTTATGAAAAGCGGGATAATGACCACCCACAAAAGGAAGTGTAGTTTATGTTAATCCTGCTACTGCACCCCAATCCAATGGCAAAGCATTTGGGTCCCTTGATTTTAATATTAATTTCAGCCTACAGCGCATGCGCACTTAAAGTGAAGGTAAACTTTGATGAATTTTATAAATTTTGATGAATGAAAGTGCCCCTTTTTTTAATAGTATTTTTAAAAAACGTGCTTTCATTCACCAAAGTTTACCTTCACTTTAATAAGGAATTTGCATGCGCACTACAGCGGCCATATTTGTAGTTTGTAAGTAATTTGTAGTACTCCATATAACATGCTCGTTAGCCTAGGGATACTTTGTGTGCTTACCTCAAACCGACACTGCTAAATCTGCTGCCGCTCCTTCCTCTTCAACGTTCATGGTCCCCAGAACTTCAGCGCTCTGGTGCGCCACTCACGATCCACATGTCCACCCAGCATCTGGTGCTTGGATTGTGACGCGCTGCTAGAGAAGGTAGAGGAGGAATGATTCTGCGCGGGCAATAGAATAACATAATTTATGTAAGAACTTACCTGATAAATTCATTTCTTTCATATTAGCAAGAGTCCATGAGCTAGTGACGTATGGGATATACATTCCTACCAGGAGGGGCAAAGTTTCCCAAACCTCAAAATGCCTATAAATACACCCCTCACCACACCCACAAATCAGTTTAACGAATAGCCAAGAAGTGGGGTGATAAGAAAAAAGTGCGAAAGAATATAAAATAAGGAATTGGAATAATTGTGCTTTATACAAAAAAATCATAACCACCACAAAAAGGGTGGGCCTCATGGACTCTTGCTAATATGAAAGAAATGAATTTATCAGGTAAGTTCTTACATAAATTATGTTTTCTTTCATGTAATTAGCAAGAGTCCATGAGCTAGTGACGTATGGGATAATGACTACCCAAGATGTGGATCTTTCCACGCAAGAGTCACTAGAGAGGGAGGGATAAAATAAAGACAGCCAATTCCTGCTGAAAATAATCCACACCCAAAAATAAAGTTTAATGAAAACATAAGCAGAAGATTCAAACTGAAACCGCTGCCTGAAGTACTTTTCTACCAAAAACTGCTTCAGAAGAAGAAAACACATCAAAATGGTAGAATTTAGTAAAAGTATGCAAAGAGGACCAAGTTGCTGCTTTGCAAATCTGATCAACCGAAGCTTCATTCCTAAACGCCCAGGAAGTAGAAACTGACCTAGTAGAATGAGCTGTAATCCTTTGAGGCGGAGTTTTACCCGACTCGACATAGGCATGATGAATTAAAGATTTCAACCAAGATGCCAAAGAAATGACAGAAGCTTTCTGGCCTTTTCTAGAACCGGAAAAGATAACAAATAGACTAGAAGTCTTTCGGAAAGACTTAGTAGCTTCAACATAATATTTCAAAGCTCTAACAACATCCAAAGAATGCAACGATTTCTCCTTAGAATTCTTAGGATTAGGACATAATGAAGGAACCACAATTTCTCTTCTAATGTTGTTGGAATTCACAACCTTAGGTAAAAATTGAAAAGAAGTTCGCAACACCGCCTTATCCTGATGAAAAATCAGAAAAGGAGACTCACAAGAAAGAGCAGATAATTCAGAGACTCTTCTGGCAGAAGAGATCGCCAAAAGGAACAAAACTTTCCAAGAAAGTAATTTAATGTCCAATGAATGCATGGGTTCAAAAGGAGGAACTTGAAGAGCCCCCAGAACCAAATTCAAACTCCAAGGAGGAGAAATTGACTTAATGACAGGTTTTATACGAACCAAAGCTTGTACAAAACAATGAATATCAGGAAGATTAGCAATCTTTCTGTGAAAAAGAACAGAAAGAGCAGAGATTTGTCCTTTCAAGGAACTTGCGGGCAAACCTTTATCTAAACCATCCTGAAGAAACTGTAAAATTCTCGGTATTCTAAAAGAATGCCAAGAAAAATGATGAGAAAGACACCAAGAAATATAAGTCTTCCAGACTCTATAATATATCTCTCTAGATACAGATTTACGAGCCTGTAACATAGTATTAATCACAGAGTCAGAGAAACCTCTTTGACCAAGAATCAAGCGTTCAATCTCCATACCTTTAAATTTAAGGATTTGAGATCCTGATGGAAAAAAGGACCTTGCGACAGAAGGTCTGGTCTTAATGGAAGAGTCCACGGTTGGCAAGAGGCCATCCGGACAAGATCCGCATACCAAAACCTGTGAGGCCATGCCGGAGCTACCAGCAGAACAAACGAGCATTCCTTCAGAATCTTGGAGATTACTCTTGGAAGAAGAACTAGAGGCGGAAAGATATAGGCAGGATGATACTTCCAAGGAAGTGATAATGCATCCACTGCCTCCGCCTGAGGATCCTGAGATCTGGACAGATACCTGGGAAGTTTCTTGTTTAGATGAGACGCCATCAGATCTATTTCTGGAAGTTCCCACATTTGAACAATCTGAAGAAATACCTCTGGGTGAAGAGACCATTCTCCCGGATGCAACGTTTGGCGACTGAGATAATCCGCTTCCCAATTGTCTATACCTGGGATATGAACCGCAGAGATTAGACAGGAGCTGGATTCCGCCCAAACCTGAATTCGAGATACTTCTTTCATAGCCAGAGGACTGTGAGTCCCTCCTTGATGATTGATGTATGCCACAGTTGTGACATTGTCTGTCTGAAAACAAATGAACGATTCTCTCTTCAGAAGAGGCCAAGACTGAAGAGCTCTGAAAATTGCACGGAGTTCCAAAATATTGATCGGTAATCTCACCTCCTGAGATTCCCAAACTCCTTGTGCCGTCAGAGATCCCCACACAGCTCCCCAACCTGTAAGACTTGCATCTGTTGAAATTACAGTCCAGGTCGGAAGAACAAAAGAAGCCCCCTGAATTAAACGATGGTGATCTGTCCACCACGTCAGAGAGTGTCGTACAATCGGTTTTAAAGATATTAATTGAGATATCTTTGTGTAATCCCTGCACCATTGATTCAGCATACAGAGCTGAAGAGGTCGCATGTGAAAACGAGCAAAGGGGATCGCGTCCGATGCAGCAGTCATAAGACCTAGAATTTCCATGCATAAGGCTACCGAAGGGAATGATTGTGACTGAAGGTTTCGACAAGCTGAAATCAATTTTAGACGTCTGTTGTCTGTCAAAGACAGAGTCATGGACACTGAATCTATCTGGAAACCCAGAAAGGTTACCCTTGTCTGAGGAATCAATGAACTTTTTAGTGAATTGATCCTCCAACCATGATCTTGAAGAAACAACACAAGTCGATTCGTATGAGATTCTGCTAAATGTAAAGACTGAGCAAGTACCAAGATATCGTCCAAATAAGGAAATACCACAATACCCTGTTCTCTGATTACAGACAGAAGGGCACGAGAACCTTTGTAAAAATTCTTGGAGCTGTAGCTAGGCCAAACGGCAGAGCCACAAACTGGTAATGCTTGTCCAGGAAAGAGAATCTCAGGAACTGATAGTGATCTGGATGAATCGGAATATGCAGATATGCATCCTGTAAATCTATTGTGGACATATAATGCCCTTGCTGAACAAAAGGGCAAGATAGTCCTTACAGTTACCATTTTGAATGTTGGTATCCTTACATAACGATTCAATATTTTTAGATCCAGAACTGGTCTGAAGGAATTCTCCTTCTTTGGTACAATGAAGAGATTTGAATAAAACCCCAGCCCCTGTTCCAGAACTGGAACTGGCATAATTACTCCAGCCAACTCTAGATCTGAAACACATTTCAGAAATGCTTGAGCTTTCACTGGATTTACTGGGACACGGGAAAGAAAAAATCTCTTTGCAGGAGGTCTTATCTTGAAACCAATTCTGTACCCTTCTGAAACGATGTTCTGAATCCAAAGATTGTGAACAGAATTGATCCAAATTTCTTTGAAAAAACGTAACCTGCCCCTACCAGCTGAGCTGGAATGAGGGCCGCACCTTCATGTGGACTTAGAAGCTGGCTTTGCTTTTCTAGAAGGCTTGGATTTATTCCAGACTGGAGATGGTTTCCAAACTGAAACTGCTCCTGAGGATGAAGGATCAGGCTTTTGTTCTTTGTTGAAACGAAAGGAACGAAAACGATTATTAGCCCTGTTTTTACCCTTAGATTTTTTATCCTGTGGTAAAAAAGTTCCTTTCCCACCAGTAACAGTTGAGATAATAGAATCCAACTGAGAACCAAATAATTTGTTACCCTGGAAAGAAAGGGAAAGTAGAGTTGATTTAGAAGCCATATCAGCATTCCAAGTTTTAAGCCATAAAGCTCTTCTAGCTAAAATAGCTAGAGACATAAACCTGACATCAACTCTGATAATATCAAAAATGGCATCACAGATAAAATTATTAGCATGCTGAAGAAGAATAATAATATTATGAGAATCATGATCTGTTACTTGTTGCGCTAAAGTTTCCAACCAAAAAGTTGAAGCTGCAGCAACATCAGCCAATGATATAGCAGGTCTAAGAAGATTACCTGAACACAGATAAGCTTTTCTTAGAAAGGATTCAATTTTCCTATCTAAAGGATCCTTAAACGAAGTACCATCTGCCGTAGGAATAGTAGTACGTTTAGCAAGGGTAGAAATAGCCCCATCAACTTTAGGGATTTTGTCCCAAAATTCTAATCTGTCAGACGGCACAGGATATAATTGCTTAAAACGTTTAGAAGGAGTAAATGAATTACCCAAATTATTCCACTCTCTGGAAATTACTTCAGAAATAGCACCAGGAACAGGAAAAACTTCTGGAATAACCACAGGAGATTTAAAGACCTTATCTAAACGTTTAGATTTAGTATCAAGAGGACCAGAATCCTCAATTTCTAAAGCAATTAGTACTTCTTTAAGTAAAGAACGAATAAATTCCATTTTAAATAAATATGAAGATTTATCAGCATCAACCTCTGAGACAGAATCCTCTGAACCAGAAGAGTCATTAGAATCAGAATGATGATGTTCATTTAAAAATTCATCTGTATAAAGAGAAGTTTTAAAAGATTTTTTATGTTTACTAGAAGGAGGAATAACAGACATAGCCTTCTTGATGGATTCAGAAACAAAATCTCTTATGTTATCAGGAACACTCTGAACATTAGATGTTGATGGAACTGCAACAGGTAATGGTACTTTACTAAAGGAAATATTATCTGCATTAACAAGTTTGTCATGACAATTAATACAAACAACAGCTGGAGGAACAGCTACCAAAAGTTTACAGCAGATACACTTAGCTTTGGTAGTTCCAGCACCAGACAGCGATTTTCCTGAAGTATCTTCTGACTCAGATGCAACGTGAGACATCTTGCAATATGTAAGAGAAAAAACAACATATAAAGCAAAATTGATCAAATTCCTTAAATGACAGTTTCAGGAATGGGAAAAATGCCAAGGAACAAGCTTCTAGCAACCAGAAGCAATGAAAAATGAGACTTAAATAATGTGGAGACAAAAGCGACGCCCATATTTTTTTAGCGCCAAATAAGACGCCCACATTATTTGGCGCCTAAATGCTTTTGGCGCCAAAAATGACGCCACATCCGGAACGCCGACATTTTTGGCGCAAAAGAACGTAAAAAAATGACGCAACTTCCGGCGACACGTATGACGCCGGAAACAGAAAAGATTTTTTGCGCCAAAAAAGTCCGCGCCAAGAATGACGCAATAAAATGAAGCATTTTCAGCCCCCGCGAGCCTAACAGCCCACAGGGAAAAAAGTCAAATTTTTTAAGGTAAGAAAAATGATTGATTCAAATGCATTATCCCAAATATGAAACTGACTGTCTGAAAATAAGGAATGTTGAACATCCTGAGTCAAGGCAAATAAATGTTTGAATACATATATTTAGAACTTTATTAAAAAAAGTGCCCAACCATAGCTTAGAGTGTCACAGAAAATAAGACTTACTTACCCCAGGACACTCATCTACATGTTTGTAGAAAGCCAAACCAGTACTGAAACGAAAATCAGCAGAGGTAATGGTATATATATAAGAGTATATCGTCGATCTGAAAAGGGAGGTAAGAGATGAATCTCTACGACCGATAACAGAGAACCTATGAAATAGACCCCGTAGAAGGAGATCATTGAATTCAAACAGGCAATACTCTCCTCACATCCCTCTGACATTCACTGCACGCTGAGAGGAAAAACCGGGCTCCAACCTGCTGCGGAGCGCATATCAACGTAGAATCTAGCACAAACTTACTTCACCACCTCCATAGGAGGCAAAGTTTGTAAAAACTGATTTGTGGGTGTGGTGAGGGGTGTATTTATAGGCATTTTGAGGTTTGGGAAACTTTGCCCCTCCTGGTAGGAATGTATATCCCATACGTCACTAGCTCATGGACTCTTGCTAATTACATGAAAGAAAATAGTTTTAATGTAATTAATAGTTTTAATGCACATGCGGGCCGCCATGATTTCTACCTAGGTAGAACATCATAATAGGGCTCATATAATGAGCAAAAAATGGGTTTGGCACAGTAGTAATTTTATAAATAACATAACAAGAAAATGAAAAACAACTTTAAATAGGTACCAATTAGAAATAGGTTTATTATTTACAGAAGTTTTGAACAAGATAAAGACGTTTTTTGGGTTTACTATCCCTTTAAGCTGCATTCACAGCTTTCAACTATGTAAAACACATATTTAAGAAGCAAAAAATGCTTCTTTTTCCTCTCTGTCACTTTAGAGGTGGCAAGATCAATTGCTTGTTCCCTGCTCAAGCACAACTGGCTGTTTCGGAGCAGGGGGCGGTATTGCACAATAAACCTCTTGTGCAATGTTAAATTTCACTGTAATATCAAATAATCTGTGCTCAAAATAAACATTTAAAAACATTTTCAAACTGTAATTTTGCTAGAAAAATTTGCTTTTGTGTAGTCTACAGACACACCCCTCCAAAAGCCTCTTGGGTTTTCCTTATCTTATCTTCTTTGCTGTGACAAATAAGCAACACATAAACTAACTCCTGCACTGATAAAGCAATCACTGTGGGGGTTAATGTTTGAATTCCATGGATTGCACTGGATAGCTGCAATTTCAGATAAAAATAAAAGGAAAATCAGGCAAAATAAATAATGAGAATGCAATGCAAATGTGTCTTGCAAATTGTAATGAAACCTTTTATGGGAAATTACAGTTTTCAGAACTATGAGTATATTCAAACACATTAGTCCGTTATAATAATATTGCCATCTTTTCAATTTTGGCATTAAAGGGACACTGAACCCAAATTTTTCTTTCATAATTCAGATAGAGCATAACATTTTAAGCAACTTTTTAATTAACTCCTATTATCAATTGTTATTCTATCTCTTGGTATCTTTATTTGAAAAAGCAGAAATGTAAGCTTACGAAGTAGCCACCAATCAGCAAGCGCTAGCCAAGTGCTGAACCAAAGATGGACCAGCACGTAAGATTACATCCCTGCTTTTTCAAATACAGATAAATGAGAAAGTTGCTTAACATTGCATGCTCTATCTGAATCACAAAAGAAAATTGTGGGTTCAGTATTTCTTTAACCCCTTAATGACCGAGGACGTGCAGGGTACGTCCTCAAAAAAAAGGCAGTTAATGCCTGAGAACGTACCCTGCACGTCCTCGGTTTGGAAAGCAGCTGGAAGCGATCCTGCTCGCTTCCAGCTGCTTTCCGGTTATTGCAGTGATGCCTCGATATCGAGGCATCCTGCAATAACATTTTTAAGCCATCCGGTGCAGAGAGAGCCACTCTGTGGCCCTCTCTGCACCGGAGATTGTTGGCTTACCGCGTTGGTGGGTGGGAGGCTAGTGGGAGGCGGGTGGTGGCCATCGATGGCCTTGGCGACGTGCAGGAGGGGCGGGATCGTGGGCGTGGGTGATCGGGGCGCCGCGCGTGCACGGAAGGGCAGGGCGGGCGCGTGCACGGGGAGGGAGCGGGTGGGAACCGCTACACTACAGAAAAAAGTTTAAAAAAAAATGCAAAAAAAAGGGAATAAATTTTTTTTTTTAATAATCAATTAAGGTGTTGGGGTTTGTCTGTGAGGGGGGGTGAAGCTACACTACAGAATTTCTATTTTTTTTAAAAAAAAACACGTTTTTTTCTTGAAACTGGGTACTGGCAGACAGCTGCCAGTACCCAAGATGGCCCCCAATAATGCAGAGGGGGAGGTTAAGAGAGCTGTTTTGGGGTGGATCAGGGAGGTTGGGGGCTAAGGGGGGATTCTACAAAGCAGCATATGTAAATATGCTAAAAAAAAAAAAAGAACAAATTAAAAAAACCTTTTATTTTAGTACTGGCAGACTTTCTGCCAGTACTTAAGATGGCGGGGACAATTGTGGGGTGGGGGAGGGAAGAGTGCTGTTTGGGAGGGATCAGGGGGTGGGATGTGTCAGGTGGGAGTCTGATCTCTACACTAAAGCTAAAATTAACCCTGCAAGCTCCCTACAAACTACCTAATTAACCCCTTCACTGCTGGCCATAATACACATGTGATGCGCAGCAGCATTTAGCGGCCTTATAATTACCAAAAAGCAACGCCAAAGCCATATATGGCTGGGCATAATACACGGTTGGTGCGCAGTGGCATTTAGCAGCCTTCTAATTACCAAAAAGCAAAGCCAAAGCCATATATGTCTGCTATTTATGAACAAAGGGGATCCCAGAGAAGCATTTACAACCATTTATTCCATAATTTCATGAGTTGTTTGTAAATAATTTCAGTGAGAAACCTAAAGTTTGTGAAAAAATTTGTGAAAAAGTAAAATAATTTTTTTATTTGATCGCATTTGGCGGTGAAATGGTGGCATGAAATATACCAAAATGGGCCTAGATCAATACTTTGGAATGTCTTCTAAAAAAAATATATACATGTCAATGGATATTCAGAGATTCCTGAAAGATATTAGTGTCCCAATGTAACTAGCGCTAATTTTGAAAAAAAGTGGTTTGGAAATGGCAAAGTGCTACTTGTATTTATGGCCCTATAACTTACAAAAAAAGCAAAGAACATGTAAACATTGGGTATTTCTAAACTCAGGACAAAATTGATAAACTATTTAGCATGGGTGTTTTTTGGTGGTTGTAGATGTGTAACAGATTTTGGGGGTCAAAGTTAGAAAAAGTGTGTTTCTTTTCCATTTTTTCCTCATATTTTATAATATTTTTTATAGTAAATTATAAGATATGATGAAAATAATGGTATATTTTGAAAGTCCATTTAATGGCGAGAAAAACGGTATATAATATGTGTGGGTACAGTAAATGAGTAAGAAGAAAATTACAGCTAAACACAAACACCGCAAAAATGTAAAAATTGCCTTGGTCCCAAACGGACAGAAAATGGAAAAGTGCTGTGGTCATTAAGGGGTTAATCAGACATCTATAACCTTTGTAAAATTATGTAAAAACTCCTGAAAATTGGTTTTTGAAAAGCATGTGAATCACCTACTTTTTCTTACTTTTCACATTTTCAACCAGATTTAAAAATTATATATTATACATAATTTGATCAGTTTTACTATTTCAAATGACACTTGGGTTCAGAAGAGAACCAAAAACTATCATGCGTTTTATAGAATAAATACAATCTCTTCATGAAACTGTACTTGTGGCTAGAAAAGTAACCGCCCCCTTGTGACATCTGCAAGTTGCATGGTCGACTCCATTATAATAAAAAGAGCCTATCTATCTCGCGACCATTCATTTCTCGACACCTAGAACGAGTTCCATTGTTGAGGATACAGAGATCACAAAAACGCCTTCAAAACATTACTAAACAAACAAACCAATTAAAAAGGAAAAATGTCCTATATAAAAAGTTCAAACTAACATATGCACAAAATAAAACTTTAAAAAAGTTCAAAAGAAATTAAATAAAAATGAGACAACCTCATTAGAGAGACGGGTTTCTTCACAGGGAATTCAGATCTTTATAAATTCAGCAAACTTGAATAAGGTTTAGGGGAAAAACTAAACACTACTCTAGAACACACCATAACATCTTTTCACTTCTGCAAGAGAGACCGTTCTTATTCTATCCATTCTGATTACTTTACCATAATAAGACAAACGCGCAAATATTTTACCATTACAAACATTTGCAAAACCCATTTACATTTTGAGCTATGTTAGTGCACAATAGAATTAATTTTGTGCTCCACTAGTAATCAAGCACATTGTTTTAAATAGAGCATTTATGTACAAGCACAAACAAAAGTTGATAATGGGAAGATATTTAGTGTTTTCTGCCCTGTAATTCAGTAGAAAAATAAATTGAAACATTGCTACTTATGAATTACAAATATGCTTTATCTCTTTAGGGCCAGATTTACTCAACAGGTGCCCCTAGGCAGAGGTTGATTAAATACCCACTTTTTATTCTGATGTCTGTGTAGCATTTTTGCTTTCCATATGAACAGGAACGCAGAATACAGAATGTAAGAGAAAGCTGGGAAGAAGACTACAAAACTGAAGCATTTATCCATTCCAGCGTGCATCCCACTGAGAGAAGGTGCCCTAGGCAGTTGCTTTCATTGTTTAAAGGGACATTAAAGTGTTACATTTATCATTTCTCCTGTAATATATATATATATATTTTATTTTTAATCAAATGCGCCCTTAATGAGAAATCAGATCCTTACTATATTGCCCCAAATGTAGTCCTATATAGATCTATCCAGAAAGTATGTGAAAGTGTCTTTTCTTCTGATAGGGTGTGCCGCTATTGTCTAACAAATCCTCATAATTACATCCAGTTCTCTAACTTTGCAGCATTTTATTGCTGATTTGTCTTGTGATATGCTTTTCAAATATAAGTTTAATAGCCATATTAACCTTAGAATGTACCTTTTATTACATCCTCTTTTAAAAGTCTGAATTGACCTGCATACTGTATTTCATTTTTGTCCTTCACATTCCTTAATATTATTTCATCAAAATTGCACTCATTTTATTCCGTACTTTTTTTTGGCTAGCATTTTGTCAAATGTTAAACAGAACAGCCATTTATTTCCTAGATTATTTGTGTACTACTTGCATTAATATAACATGAAAAAAAGATCTGTCAGCAAACTGAATGAGTTGTGATTTGTCATTTGCAATGCAATGCACACCCTTATCTGTTTTCTCAGACCCACATAATCCGGTAATATTAAAGGGACACTGAACCCAAATGTTTTCTTTTGTAATTCAGATAGAGCATGACATTTTAAGCAACTTTCTAATTTACTCCTATTATCAAATTTGCTTCATTCTCTTGGTATCTATTTGAAATGCAAGAATGTTAGTTTAGATGCCGGCCCATTGTTGGTGAACAACCTGGGTTGTTCTTGCTGATTGGTGGATAAATTCATCCACCAATAAAAATAAACTGCTGTCCAGAGTCTTGAGAGATAATCTGTAATTGAATTTCAGTTGGAACGACTTAATCACCTCACACTATTTAATGAAAAATGTAATTCTTTTTTTCTATTTTCATAGAGAGATTAAGCTGCTTTGATCACAATCTTGACAAAAAGCTAAAATGCTAGGGTCCGATTTACTTTTCCAGGTTTTGAGAATAATATTACATCCTACCATAACTGTTATAGTTATCAAAGCGTAATTGTCTTTTCGCTCTTTCTTTTGAAATAAAGAGAAAAAAATGTTCCTTTTGTAAGATACTTATTTGCCATAAATGTATTTAACTAATAAGTTACTTAAATTTAAGAACTTTAGGACAGTTCCATAAACAATTAATTATATCTGCATTATATTGCATCTGGAGCAGCTATATATGTCCTCTGTACTCCAATTAGCCATTAATATTGGGGTGATATATATATAACAATTTAGAGCTAGATTATAAGTGTGCGCATCAGATTAGTGCTTGTGAAAAAACTTTTTACTTAGTCCAACTTGCACTTGCTGTGGCTCCAGGCTCTTACCAGGTCAGTGAACACAGAAGTGTATGGTGATGAACAATCAAAACGAGGCTGACCTTAACCTGGAGTGCTATAGTTAATGCGGTAGATCAAACCGCTAGATACAGCAAAGACACATTGTAGCAAGCACTCAAGTGAGCATATAAAACAAACTTTTATTCAATCTATTAAAAAGTTACATACATCAGCATGGTCAGGGCTACCACATTGGACAATTTTACGCGTTTCACACCCCCTAGTGGCGCTTACTCATAGACTATGGTTAATTTTCTGAGCACTAATTGTTATTGCAAGCTCTTGGTAGCAATAACCAGCCACTTGTAATGGCTGGTTAATTATTGCACTCCTGCAAACGGGCAAATTTGTAATCTAGCCCTAAATAAATGCTAGATAGAATTATCCACTCATATAAAAGATTAGTCTGAGTATTTTTTAAAGTTTCATTAGCTGTTTAAATATTGACAAAATAAGTGTAAAATTACATATGCGGCATCGCCCGCAAAAGCCGGCAACGCCGTTTTTTACACAGTTTTGGTATCACATATACATTACCACATATAAATGCTGCACGTATATTTCACCCGTTGGCCGCAATTTTTACTCCTATAAGCCAACATAGCATTGCGTCGCAAATAGGTATCACATATTCAGCGCAAGGACTTGCGCAACAAAAATTGAGAAATTTGACTCCATTTTCACCTCGCCACCCGTAGACAGGCGCAGCAAGCCTTGTGCTGAGTATGTGAGCACCGTAACTCCCGTAACTGCCTGAAAATATTAACTAACACCCAACGCATGTGCAATATCTTTCTACCTCTTGAAAATAACTAACACCTAACGCATGTGCAATATCTATCTACCTGTCAACTGCAATTCCCCACCGCACTAATTAATAAAGTATATGAATACCTAATCCGCCATTAACCCACATCGCAATAAACCTAATAAAGTATATGAACCCCTAATTCGCCATTAACCCACATTGCAATAAAACTAATAAAGTATATTAACCCCTAATCCATCATTAACCCACATCGCAACAAACCTAATAAAACTATTAACTCCTAATCCACCAAACCCACACAACGCAATAATCCGAATAAATCTATTAACCCCTAATTCGCTAAACCCCCGCAATGCAAATAACTAATTAAATTACTAAGCCCCCTAACCTAACACCCCCTAAATTAACCCCAATAAACTAAATTAAAAAATACTAAGTTACAATTAAAATAAAAAAAGCTAACATTACTTAAAAATAAAAAAACGAAGTTTAAATTAATCTAAGTTTACAAAAAATAAAAAAGTCTACATAAAATAATAAACTAAATTATCAAAAATAAATTAAACCTAATCCCTATGAAAATATAAATAAAAACACCCCCTAATCTAATGCTAAACTACCAATAGCCCTTAAAAGGGCCTTTTGTAGGGCATTGCCCTAAGTTAAACAGCTCTTTTTCTTTAAAAAAAATACTAAGTCCCCCTCTAACAGTAAACCCCCCCCCACCCACCAAACCCCCCACAATAAAAAAAACACTAAAAATTCCTAAACTACCCATTGCCCCTAAAGGGGCATTTGTATGGGCATTGCCCTTAAAAGGGCATTCATCTCTTTTAAGAGTGCCCAGAAATCCCTAATCTAACCCCCCCCCAAAAAAAAAAGCCTAAATCTAACCCCCCAAATAGGTACTCACCGTTCCTGAAGTCTGGCGGAGAAGGTCCTGTTCCAGGTGGTGAAGTCTTCTTCCAAGCGGCCGACATCTTCTTCCAAGCGGGGACCTCTTCCTTCTTCATCCAGGACCAAGCCAGCGCAGAGCGGAGATGAGCGAGGAGCAGGACCGGCGACCTCGAAGCCATGGAGCACGGAGGATCCTCTTTGTACAATCGCCGCCGTACACTGAATAGTGAATTCAGGGTTCGCATTTAAAAATGGCGTCCCTTGCATTCCTATTGGCTGATTTAATTCTTTAAATTCAAATCAGCCCATAGGATGAAAGCAACTGAAATCAGGATTTCAGTAGCTCTCATCCTATTGGCTGATTTGAATTTGAAGAATCAAATCAGCCAATTTCTAAAGTGCCGTAAGTCATTGTCGACTCCAGAAATTTGTATTTACGCTCATTTCTGGACATAGCTAGTTTATCCGACTTATGGCACTTTATGAACTGCCGGCGGGGTTTATGTAAATACCCCGATGTGCAAGGTGAAATTACGGGCGGCGCAGGTTTCAGCAGTTGCGCTGAAGCCTGCACCATATATGTAATCTCACCCCAGTGTGTAAAAAACCATTTGGGAGCTGCCATGTTGTAACTTAGGTTACTTTCTCTGCTGTCACCTATTAGGAACAGTTATAAGTAGTTCATTAAAGTGTGCAGCTAATGGCAGGGTTGATATATAACAGTGTTCTGTACTTCCATTTTTAACAGCTCCCAATTTCAGAATGGAATTACAGGAAAAAGGGACAAAATAAATCATGAAAGTATATTGCAGACTTCTTTTTATCTATGCGATTTATCATTTTATATTACCATCTCAAAGTATTTAATGTCCTTTTAAATAGCTTTGAAATTTAACCGGGAATGAAGTCTAGATTAATAGAATTAGAGCAGCACCGCAGTAATATTGAAGCAGGAAACATTTATTTCACACGTATAGCATACATGCAAGAATAGAACAAAACGTCTGACATGTTTTGCGCCCTCTAGTGGCGCTTCATCATAGACTAAGGACAGTACTCTGAAGTCTACCTTATATAACCACACAGGTAATTACAAATTAACACCTGGCACTTATATAAAAAACAGTTAAAAACAAATACACTTCATATATTATACAAGTTCTCAATATTGAGCCTGAGGTCAAAAGTAGCAAAAAAAGAAAAGAAATAACAAGATATCAGCCAATAAATACAATATTAAACATGAATTCATAACATCACCTGATTTCATATATTCATATAAATCATAATACATCATTTATGATGTGTAATATTCAGTTTACATATTTCCTATGTTATGCTGAATAAACCATTTCCTAATGAAAAAATATATACATGTTAAGAAATGAATAAGAGATAAATAAAGAATACCTCAATTTTAACCAGAAAATTTATAAGCAAGAAATTTAAAGTGACAGTACTAAAGAACAAGTATCATGAATTAAATTCCACAAAGAGAATGTATCAAATCTCTACAGCATATCAAAAAAATATATCCCAAATATATATATATATATATATATATATATATATATATATATATATATATATATATATATATATGTGTGTAAATTCATCATTATACTATACTCTGCTGAATTGAGATTGATGACACAAATGTGGCCCAGTCCTATAACCAAGTTCAACCATTCAAGGCCCCATTTGATTAGTGGATGACTCAAAGTACAAAGCTTTATTAGTACTCAAATTAAAGAGCTTATGATATACTATATAAAATCAATCTTCTATTTCAAATGGCAAATGTTAAAGACTTTGTTTAATAAGTCAAATATCTTTAACATTTGCCATTTGAAATAGAAGATTGATTTTATATAGTATATCATAAGCTCTTTAATTTGAGTACTAATAAAGCTTTGTACTTTGAGTCATCCACTAATCAAATGGGGCCTTGAGTGGTTGAACTTGGTTATAGGACTGGGCCACATTTGTGTCATCAATCTCAATTCAGCAGAGTATAGTATAATGATGAATTTACACACATATATATATATATATATATATATATATATATATATATATATATATATATATATATATATATATATATATGTATATATATATATATATATATATATATATATATATATATATATATATATATATTTGGGATATATTTTTTTGATATGCTGTAGAGATTTGATACATTCTCTTTGTGGAATTTAATTCATGATACTTGTTCTTTAGTACTGTCACTTTAAATTTCTTGCTTATAAATTTTCTGGTTAAAATTGAGGTATTCTTTATTTATCTCTTATTCATTTCTTAACATGTATATATTTTTTCATTAGGAAATGGTTTATTCAGCATAACATAGGAAATATGTAAACTGAATATTACACATCATAAATGATGTATTATGATTTATATGAATATATGAAATCAGGTGATGTTATGAATTCATGTTTAATATTGTATTTATTGGCTGATATCTTGTTATTTCTTTTCTTTTTTTGCTACTTTTGACCTCAGGCTCAATATTGAGAACTTGTATAATATATGAAGTTTATTTGTTTTTAACTGTTTTTTTTATATAAGTGCCAGGTGTTAATTTGTAATTACCTGTGTGGTTATATAAGGTAGACTTCAGAGTACTGTCCTTAGTCTATGATGAAGCGCCACTAGAGGGCGCAAAACATGTCAGACGTTTTGTCCTATTCTTGCATGTATGCTATACGTGTGAAATAAATGTTTCCTGCTTCAATATTACTGCTGTGCTGCTCTAATTCTATTTTTCTATATTGACAAGCAGTTGGTTCCTGTTTTTTTGAGCATTGCACCTTTACCCTTATGCATTGCTCTTAAGCCTCCACCCGTGGCATCTGACGTCACTATTGTGAGCCCAGGAGGCGCTCATTGAGGAGTTTGGAGCGGCCAGCCGACACTGAATGAAGTCTAGATTCCCTATAAATGGAAGAACATTACATTTCTGATACTGTATACCCAATTCCGTGTAAAGCTTTTGCCAAGCAACATTTCTGAAGACGACTAATTCTCTTATATCAGAGGGTATATTTGAATCTGTCATATGTAAAATTGCTTTTAATGAGATAGGTGATACTATATTTTCTTCAATGTCTATTGAAGTCACATGATCCGCTTCAGTTATCCAATCAAGCACTACTTAAAGGGACACTGAACCCAACATTTTTCTTTCATGATTCAGATAGAGCATAAAATTTTAAGCAACTTTCTAATTTACTCCTATTATCAATTTTTCAACATTCTCTTGCTATCTTTATTTGAAAAAGAATGCATCTAAGCTAAGGAGCCAGCCAATTTTCTGTTCAGAACCTTGGACAGCACTTGTTTATTGGTGTGTGAATGTATCCACCAATCAGCAAAAAACAACCCAGGTTGTTCACCAAAAATGGGCCGGCATCTAAACTTACATTCTTGCTTTTCAAATAAAGATACAAAGAGAATGAAGAAAATTTGATAATAGGAGTAAATTAGAAAATTGCTTAAAATTGCATGCTCTGTCTGAATCACAAAAGAAAAAAATTGTGTTCAGTATCCCTTTAAGTCATACACAACCAATTATAATATTTAAAATTAGAAAATGGTAGTCCACCAAATCTCTTTAATTGAGAAGTGAAATATGCGGTTATACAAGTGCATTTTTAAGTATCTTACATATATGTTAGTCATTTGTAGAAACAAATGCCCTTAACAGCTCTATGTAGGGTTGCCACCTCGGCCATGTTTTCCTGGACACTTATGAGTTACACATGCTGCAGGGTGTGTCGAGGGAAACATGCAATGGCAACCCTAGCTCTATGCAACTTAAAGGAGCATTTGGCCCCTCTTTGAAAATAGATGAATCTCCTTTTTCAACTGGGGGATAGTAAATATTTTGAGATTGTATTATAAAATGCTTAATCATGTATAGCAAAGCAATGTTTCTTAGAATCTAAGTTTAAAATTTTTGGATTTTCCAGTCGAGAACAATTAATAGAACACACAAAAGGTTTCACAAGCTTAGCCTTACCACAATTCTGTTCCCAATTTTCAGTTTCTGCTCAATCCACACAATGGGGACTGTATAACATAAGGACGGTTGTAACTTCTGTCATCCTCGCACTCCAGATGTCCAAATAAGGAAAGTTTGGGTTTAGTTTGAAATGACAACATTAACAGAAAACAAGGTGATAATCTGTTCTAATAACGTTCAGACTCTGCTGATATGTTAATTTATTGGAAGACTGAAGACATGTGTAGTAGTTACAAGGTGTTTACTGTCCCTTTTAAACTTCTGTTTTTTTATGTGGTCAGTGTCAAAATGGCCGTGTTTTGCCTGTTGTAGTACGTGAGAGGACTTTGATGTTGTGTATCAGTATCAGCCAATAATAAAATCATTAACCCTTAAGATCATTTAAAGGGACAGTCTACACCCGATTTTTTATTGTTTTAAAAGATAGATAATTAGTGATGTCGCGAACATAAAAATTTAGGTTAACGAATGGCGAACGCAAACTTCCACAAATGTTCGCGAACGGACGAACCGGGCGAACTGCCATAGACTTTAATAGGCAGGCGAATTTTAAAACCCACAGGGACTCTTTCTGGCCACAATAGTGATGGAAAAGTTGTTTCAAGGGACTAACACCTGGACTGTGGCATGCCGGAGGGGGATCCATGGCAAAACTCCCATGGAAAATTACATAGTTGATGCAGAGTCTGGTTTTAATCCATAAAGGGCATAAATCACCTAACATTCCTAAATTGTTTGGAATAACGTGCTTTAAAACATCAGGTATGATGTTGTATCGATCAGGTAGTGTAAGGGTTACGCCCGCTTCACAGTGACAGACCAAACTCCCGCAGCGGGTACAACATCATCATCATCACACCGTACGTCCATGTGTGTAATGCTGCCTGACTGAGAGATATCCCTGTTATCTACATCCTCTGGCAATAATGGTTGCGCATCACTCATTTCTTCCAACTGATGTGTAAATATCTCCTCTGACAGACCAAGTGAAGCGGCTGTGGTGCTAGTGTTGGTGGTGGCGGCAGGCGGTGAGTGGTAACTTGAGAGGTGCCCGAAGCTAAGCTGGAGGAGGATGGTGCGTCAAGGTTCCGAGCGGAAGCTGTAGAAGATTGGGTGTCCTGTGTTAGCCAGTCAACTATGTCCTCAGAACTTTTCGAGTTCAGGGTACGTGGCCTCTGAACACTGGGCATTATTCTAGGGCCAAAGGGAATCACAGCACCACGACCACGACGGCCCCTGCGGGGTGGCCTGCCTCTGCCTGTAATTTTTTTTCCGATTAGTGGTACTATGCGTGCAAGCTACTGTGACAAGAGATATGAGTGGAACTGTGCACTGGCAGAAGTTGGCAGAGTAGACGCTGTAGGCCTGACACACACGCTTGCAGACAACTAACTGCTATTCAATCTATTACAGTCAAAATTGTATTTTTTTTTAATGTACACTACTGTTACACCAGATATGAGTTGCACTGGTGTGACACTGTGCCCTGGCAGGCCCTGAAATGCACACGCGTGAAGGAAACTGACTGCTATTATTTCACAGTCAAATTTCTAGGATTTTTCTTTTAACCCCTTAAGGACCAAGGCCATTTTTCAATTTCTTTCCCTTAAGGACCAGGGCTATTTTTACATTTCTGCGGTGTTTGTGTTTAGCTGTAACTTTCCTCTTACTCATTTACTATACCCACACATATTATATACCGTTTTTCTCGCCACTAAATGGACTTTCTAAAGATACCATTATTTTCATCATATCTTATAATTTATTATTAAAAATATTATAAAATATGAGGAAAAAATGGAAAAAAACACACTTTTTCTTTGACCCCCAAAATCTGTTGCACATCTACAACCACTGAAAAACAACCATGCTAAATAGTTTCTAAATTTTGTCCTGAGTTTAGAAATACCCAATGTTAACATGTTCTTTGATTTTTTTGCAAGTTATAGGGAAATAAATACAAGAAGCACTTTGCTATTTCAAAACCACTTTTTTTCAAAATGAGCGCTAGTTACATTGGAACCCTGATATCTGTCAGGAATACCTGAATATCCCTTGACATGTATATATTTTTTTTTAGAAGACATCCCAAAGTATTGATCTAGGCCCATTTTGGTATATTTCATGCCACCATTTCACCGCCAAATGCGATCATATAAAAAAAAAAAATTGTTCACTTTTTCACAAACTTTAGGTTTCTCACAGAAATTATTTACAAACAACTTATGCAATTATGGCATAAATGGTTGTAAATGCTTCTCTGGGATCCCCTTTGTTCAGAAATAGCAGACTTATATGGCTTTGGCGTCGCTTTTTGGTAATTAGAAGGCTGCTAAATGCCACTGCGCACCACACGTGTTTTATGCCCAGCAGTGAAGGGGTTAATTAGGGAGCATGTAGGGAGCTTGTAGAGTTAATTTTAGCTTAAGTGTAGTGTAGTAGACAACCCAAAGTATTGATCTAGGCCCATTTTGGTATATTTCATGCCACCATTTCACCGCCAAATGCGATCAAATTAAAAAAACAATTGTTCACTTTTTCACAAACTTTAGGTTTCTCACAGAAATTATTTACAAACAACTTATGCAATTATGGCATAAACTAGTACTAAAGCCTGTGTACACGGGCCATTTTTTGCAGTACAGCGGTCCCACCCCTTGCTCTCTCCCCCCTCTCTTTTGCTCTCTCTTCCCCCTCTCTTTTGCTTTCTCTCCCCCCTCTCCTTTGCTCTCTCTCTCCCCTCTTTGGCTCTCTCCCCTCTTTGGCTCTCTCTCTCCCCTCTTTGGCTCTCTCCCTCCCCTCTTTGGCTCTCTCTCCCCCCTCTTTTGTTCTCTCCCCCCCTCTTTGGCTATCCTCCTCCCTCTTTGGCTCTCCTCCCCCTCTTTGGCTCTCTCTCCCCCCTCTTTGGCTCTCTCCCCTCTTTTGCTCTCTCTCCTCTTTGGCTCTCTCTCTCCCCCCTCTTTGGCTCTCCCCCCCCTTTGGCTCCCCCCCCCCTTTGGCTCTCCCCCCCCCCCCTTTGGTTCTCTCCCACCCCTCTTTGGCTCTCTCCCACCCCTCTTTGGCTCTCCCCACCCCTCTTTGGCTCTCCTCCCCCCTCTTTGGCTCTCCCCCCCCACTTTGGCTCGCTCTCCCCCCCCCTCTTTGGCTCTCTCTCCCCCCTCTTTGGCTCTCTCTCCCCCCTCTTTGGCTCTCCCCCCCCTTTGGCTCTCCCCCCCTTTGGCTCTCCCCCCCCCCCTTTGGCTCTCTCTCCCCCATCTTTGGCTCTCTCTCCCCCCTCTTTGGCTCTCTCTCCTCTTTGGCTCTCTCTCTCCCCCCTTTGGCTCTATCCCCCCCCCTTTGGCTCTCCCCCCCCCCTCTTTGGCTCTCTCCCCCCCTCTTTGGCTCTCTCTCCCCCCCTCTTTGGCTCTCCCCCCCCCTCTTTGGCTCTCTCCCCCCCTTTAGCTCTCCCCCCCCCCCTCTTTGGCTCTCTCTCCCCCCCTCTTTGGCTCTCTCTCCCCCCCCTCTTTGGCTCTCCTTTCCCACCTCTTTGGCTCTCTCTCCCCCCCTCTTTGGCTCTCTCTCCCCCCCTTTTTGGCTCTCTCTCCCCCCCTTTTTGGATCTCTCTCCCCCCCTCTTTGTCTCTCTCTCCCCCCCCTCTTTGGCTCTCTCTCCCCCTCTTTGGCTCTCTCTCCCCCTCTTTGGCTCTCTCTCCCCCTCTTTGGCTCTCTCTCCCCCTCTTTGGCTCTCTTTCCTCTTTGGCTCTCCCCTCCCCTTTGGCTCTCCCCCCCCTCTTTTGCTCTCTCTCTCCCCTCTTTGGCTCTCCCCCCCCTCTTTGGATCTCTCTCTCCACCCTCTTTGGCTCTCCCCCCTTTGGCTCTCTCCCCCCCTTTGGCTCTCTTCCCCCCCCTCTTTGGCTCCCCCCCTCTTTGGCTCTCTCTCCCCCCTCTTTGGCTCTCTCTCCCCCTCTTTGGCTCTCTTTCCTCTTTGGCTCTCCCCTCCCCTTTGGCTCTCCCCCCCCTCTTTTGCTCTCTCTCTCCCCTCTTTGGCTCTCCCCCCCCCTCTTTGGATCTCTCTCTCCACCCTCTTTGGCTCTCCCCCCTTTGGCTCTCTCCCCCTCTTTGGCTCCCCCCCTCTTTGGCTCTCTCTCCCCCCCTCTTTGGCTCTCTCTCCCCCCTCTTTGGCTCTCTCTCACCCATCTTTGGCTCTCTCTCACCCATCTTTGGCTCTCTCTCACCCATCTTTGGCTCTCTATCCCCTTTTGCTCTCTCTCTCTCCCCCCTTTGGCTCTCTCGCCCCCCTCTTTGGCTCTCCCCCCCCTCTCTTTGGCTCCCCCCCCCTCTTTGGCTCTCTCTCCCCCTCTTTGTCTCTCTCTCCCCTCCCCCTCTTTGTCTCTCTCTCCCCCCCCCTCTTTGTCTCTCTCTCCCCCCCTCTTTGTCTCTCTCTCCCCCCCCTCTTTGTCTCTCTCTCCCCCCCCTCTTTGACTCTCTCTCCCCCCACTTTGGCTCTCTCTCCCCCCTCTTTGGCTCTCTCTCCCCCTCTTTGGCTCTCTCTCTCCCCCCTCTTTGGCTCTCCCCTCCCCTTTGGCTCTCCCTTCCCCTCTTTTGCTCTCTCTCTCCCCTCTTTGGCTCTCCCCCCCCTCTTTGGCTCTGCCCCCTCCTCTTTGGCTCTGCCCCACCCTCTTTGGATCTCTCTCTCCACCCTCTTTAGCTCTCCCCCCTTTGGCTCTCTTCCCCCCCCCCCTATTTGGCTCTCTCCCCCCCTCTTTGGCTCTCTCTCACCCCTCTTTGGCTCTCTCTCACCCCCTCTTTGGCCCTTCTCCCCCCTCTCCTGCTCCCTCTCTGGCTCTGTCTTCATCGTAAGCCTTTGCCTCTCTGGCCATGCCCCCATCGCGGGACCCCGCCCGGCCACGCCCCATCGCGGCTACACCCGCTTGGCCACGCCCCCCGCGATCGGCCATGCCCCCATCGCAACGCTACCGTCGGACACAAACAGCTGTGAGGTCTGGGGAGCGTGCGGCCGCTTCTCACGCAGCAGACCTCACAGCTGTTGAGTAGCTCGCGCTCCATATCTCTTGCCACAGGCTGCTTCAATCAGCTTACCTCGCGCTCCCCAGACCTCAAAGCTGTTTGTGTACTTTGCGCTCCCTATCTCACAGCTGCTTGTATGCTGTGTACCTCGCGCTCCCTATCTCACAGCTGTCACTCACCTCTCCAAGCCGACAATGATTAAGGCCAGGTATGTTTGTCACGTGCAGTCTCTACTGCGCATGACTGCATCTGACAAACATACTTGGCCAATTATTATATAGGATGATGGTTGTAAATGCTTCTCTGGGATCCCCTTTGTTCAGAAATAGCAGACTTATATGGCTTTGGCGTTGCTTTTTGGTAATTAGAAGGCTGCTAAATGCCACTGCGCACCACACGTGTTTTATGCCCAGCAGTGAAGGGGTTAATTAGGGAGCATGCAGGGAGCTTGTAGAGTTAATTTTAGCTTAAGTGTAGTGTAGTAGACAACCCAAAGTATTGATCTAGGCCCATTTTGGTATATTTCATGCCACCATTTCACCGCCAAATGCGATCAAATAAAAATAAATTGTTCACTTTTTCACAAACTTTAGGTTTCTCACAGAAGTTATTTACAAACATCTTATGCAATTATGGCATAAATGGTTGTAAATGCTTCTCTGGGATCCCCTTTGTTCAGAAATAGCAGACTTATATGACTTTGGCGTTGCTTTTTAGTAATTAGAAGGCTGCTAAATGCCACTGCGCACCACACATGTTTTATGCCCAGCAGTGAAGGGGTTAATTAGGGAGCATGCAGGGAGCTTGAAGAGTTAATTTTAGCTTAAGTGTAGTGTAATAGACAACCCAAAGTATTGATCTAGGCCCATTTTGGTATATTTA
This sequence comes from Bombina bombina, assembly GCF_027579735.1. Taxonomy (NCBI): domain Eukaryota; kingdom Metazoa; phylum Chordata; class Amphibia; order Anura; family Bombinatoridae; genus Bombina; species Bombina bombina. Next base: position 339,125,566 of record NC_069504.1, on the reverse strand, counting down.
ATGCCACCATTTCACCGCCAAATGCGATCAAATTTAAAAAAAACTTAATTTTTTTCGCAATTTTAGGTTTCTCACTGAAATTATTTACAAACAGCTTGTGCAATTATGGCACAAAAGGTTGTAAATGCTTCTCTTTGATCCCTTTGTTCAGAATCAGCAGACATATATGACTTTGGCGTTGCTTTCTGGTAATTAGAAGGCCGCTAAATGCTGCTGCGCATCACACGTGTATTATGGCTAGCAGCTAGCAGCAAGGGGTTAATTAGGTAGTTTGTAGGGAGCTTGCAGGGTTAATTTTAGCTTTAGTGTAGAGATCAGCCTCCCACCTGACACATCAGACCCCCTGATCCCTCCCAAACAGCTCCCTTCCCTCCCCCACCCCACAATTGTCCCCGCCATCTTAAGTACTGGCAGATAGCCTGCCAGTACTAAAATAAAAGGTTTTTAAAAAAAATATATTTTTTTAGCATATTTACATATGCTGTGGTGTAGCATCCCCCTTAGCCCCCAACCTCCCTGATCCCCACCAAAACAGCTCTCTAACCCTCCCCATCTGACTTATTGGCGGCCATCTTGGGTACTGGCAGCTGTCTGCTATTATTTCACAGTAAAAAAAGTGTTGTTGTTTTTTAAATGTACACTACATGTTCCACCAGATATGAGTGGTGGCACTGGGCAAGTGGGCACAGTATACGCTGTGAGCCTGACACACACGCTAGCAGGCAGACAGGCAACTGCAATTAGATTACAAAGGAAAAAAAAAAAAGCAGACTGATGTTCTAGCCCTAAAAAGGGCTTTTTTGGGTGCTGTCCTTACAGCAGAGATCAGATGAGTCCTTCAGGACTGTAGTGGACACTGAATACACTAGCCTAGCTATCGATTTCCCTATTAAATCAGCAGCAGCTACACTGTCCCTCCTCTCACTAAGAATACAGCTTCCGAATTAATCTAAAATGGATGCTGTCCAGGAGGTGGGAGGGTCTGGGAGGGAGGGTCTGCTGCTGATTGGCTGGAATGTGTCTGCTGACTGTGGGGTACAGGGACTTGCATTTTAGCCAATCAGTGCTGTCTCCTAGGTAACTTCACATGCGTGAGCACAATGTTATCTATATGACATACATGAATTTATGCCCTCTAGTGGTGAAAAACTGTCAAACTGCATTCAGATAAAAGGTGGCCTTCAAGGTCTAAGAAATTAGCACATGAGCCTACATAGGTTTAGCTTTAAGCTAAGAATACCAAGAGAACAAAGCAAAATTGGTGATAAAAGTAAATTGGAAAGTTGTTTAAAATGACATGCCCTATCTGAATCCTGAAAGTTTATTTTGGACTAGACTGTCCCTTTAAGTAAATGAGGAAAATCTATTTCACTAGATAGCACAGGCTCTATTTAAAAAAAAAAAAAAAAAAAACCTGCTTCATAGCACTGTATACAACACATTTAAAATAAATAAAGCTTCTCTTCAGCATACAGTCCCTGAGTGACCTAGCTCTGCTCACACAGGAATAACATTTAGACCTAAACAGTTTGTGCCCTAATTCAAGTGACGTAAGACAGCTAGTGAATTGTAAATGACATGCAGGGCAATTATTGTTTCCCTGCCCAACACTTACATGTTTTGATTTAGAGATAATTGTGCAATTACTGGTGATTGGCTCACTACAATCAGGTAATCCAGAAGTAATTTACATTTACACTTGTTTGTGACCTGCAGGTATGACACTGATATAGAGAGGCATGACGTTTTGTACCCTCTGGGCAGTGTCTGGTGACAGTCTGCCCGCTCCGTATTTCATTATGTGTTGAAGCCTCAAGGTGTTGGTGTAGTGCTTGCTGCAATTTACATTGGAAATTGTTGTTTCCTAAATTCTAATTGTTGTTTATTTACATTGAGTTAACCAATTTTGTGCCCACAGGGCACACAGCATAAATGGAAAATAAACAGGTGCAGCATGAGACCACTTCACATTAATCTAAATATCACATGTACAATAAGCAGAGAGTATTGCAATACATATTTAAAGGGGGCGGGGCACTGTATTAAAACTTTTCTATCATACAAAGGAAGAGGCAGCATTTACATGTTTGTGTGTATATACTGTATACAGTATATATGTGTGTGTATGTATATGTATGTGTGTATATGTATGTATATATATATATATATATATATATACACATATACACACATATACAGGTAGCCCTCAGTTTACGCCGGGGTTAGGTTCCAGAAGGAATGGTTGTAAATCGAAACTGTTGTAAATTGAAACCCAGTTTATAATGTAAGTCAATGGGAAGTGAGCGAGATAGGTTCCAGGCCTCTCTCAAAATTGTCATAAGTATCACCTAATACATTATTTTTAAAGCTTTGAAATGAAGACTTTAAATGCTAAACAGCATTATAAACCTAATAAAATAATCACACAACACAGACTTCACTTGCATTTTTCTGCAAACAGTTCTTTCTATGCATTCCAAACTGGACTGATTTATAGACAGGAAGATCTTGTTCCTTTGAAATCTGCTCGATAGCTCAGGTCTGGTTAAACTGATTAATTTCAGCTTGCTTTCTTGTGCTGCAACACAAGCGGACAGCTCCACCTACTGGCTATTTTAATAAATGCACTGCTTCTCAATGCTTTTCAATAGCAGTCACATGACTGAAAAAAAAAGGTTGTTATTCTGAAACGGTGTAAATTGAACCGTTGTAAAACGAGGGCCACCTGTATACATGCCTCTACAAATATAATAAGAGAATTGTTATCTTAAAGGAACATGAAACGCAAACATTTTCTTTCAGGAATCAGATAGAGCAGGGGTCAGCAACCTTGGGCCCCCCAGATGTTTTGGAACTACATTTTCTAATGTGCTGAGACACTCGTTAGGCTAACTGAGCATCATGGGAAATGTAGTTCCAAAACATCTGGGGGCCCAAGGTTGCTGACCCCTGAGATAAAGCATACATTTTTAAACAGCTTTCACATTTAGTGCTATTATTAATTTTGCTTCATTCTCTTACTATCCTTTGTTGAAGGAGTAGCAATGCATTACTGGGAGCTAGCTGAAAACATCAAGAAGCCAATCACAAGAGGTATTTATTTGCAGCCACCAATAAGCAGCTAGCTCTCAGTTCCTGAGCCTAACTAGGTATTCTTTTTAACAAAGGATATCAATAGCTAATAACTAAGCACATTAGATAATAAAAGAAAAATCAAAAAGTTGTTTAACCCCTTAGTGACCAGAGCACTTTTCCATTTTCTGTCCGTTTGGGACCAAGGCTATTTTTACATTTCTGTGGTGTTTGTGTTTAGCTGTAATTTTCCTCTTACTCATTTACTGTACCCACACATATTATATACCGTTTTTCTCGCCATTAAATGGACTTTCTAAAGATACCATTATTTTCATCATATCTTATAATTTACTATAAAAAAAATATAAAATATGAGGAAAAAATGGAAAAAAACACACTTTTTCTAACTTTGACCCCCAAAACCTGTTACACATCTACAACCACCAAAAAACACCCATGCTAAATAGTTTCCAAATTTTGTCCTGAGTTTAGAAATACCCAATGTTTACATGTTCTTTGCTTTTTTTGTAAGTTATAGGGCAATAAATACAAGAAGCACTTTGCTATTTCCAAACCACTTTTTTTCAAACTTAGCGCTAGTTACATTGGAACACTGATATCTTCCAGGAATCCCTGAATATCCCTTGACATGTATATATTTTTTTTTAGAAGACATCCCAAAGTATTGATCTAGGCCCATTTTGGTATATTTCATGCCACCATTTCACCGCCAAATGCGATCAAATAAAAAAAATTGTTCACTTTTTCACACATTTTGTTACAAACTTTAGGTTTCTCACTGAATTTATTTACAAACAGCTCGTGCAATTATGACACAAATGGTTGTAAATGCTTCTCTGGAATCCCTTTTTTCATAAATAGCAGACATATATGGATTTGGTGTTGCTTTTTGGTAATTAGAAGGCCGCTAAATGCCACTGCGCACCACACGTGTATTATGCCCAGCAATGAAGGGGTTAATTAGGGAGCATGTAGGGAGCTTGTAGGGTTAATTTTAGCTTTATTGTAGTGTAGTAGACAACCCTAAGTATTGATCTAGGCCCATTTTGGTATATTTCATGCCACCATTTCAACGCCAAATGCGATTAAATAAAAAAAAAAGTAAAATTTTTCACAATTTTAGGTTTCTCACTGAAATCATTTACAAACAGCTTGTGCAATTATGGCACAAATGGTTGTAAATGCTTCTCTGGGATCCCCTTTGTTGAGAAATAGCAGACATACATGGCTTTGGCGTTGCTTTTTGGTAATTAGAAGGCCGCTAAATGCCGCTGCGCATCACATGTGTATTATGGCTAGCAGTGAAGGGGTTAATTAGGTAGCATGTAGGGAGCTTGCAGGGTTAATTTTAGCTTTAGTGTAGAGATCAGCCTCCCACCTGACACATTACACCCCCTGATCCCTCCCAAACAGCTCTCTTCCCTCCCCCACCCCACAATTGTCCCCGCCATGTTAAGTACTGGCAGAAAGTCTGCCAGTACTAAAAAAAAAGCTATCCTTGATAAAAAATAAATAAAAAAAAAAGGCATACTTACATATGCTGCTCTGGAGGATCCCCCCTTAGCCACCAACCTCCCTGATACCCCCCAAACAGCTCTTTACCCATCCCCCTCTAACTTATTAGTAGCCATCTTTGGTACTGGCAGCTGTCTGCCAGTACCCAGTTTATAGTAAAATATGTTTTTATTTTTATTTTTTTAATGATTTTCTGTAGTGTAGCTTGCCCCCCCCCAAAAGACCAACCCACCACCCCTCCCAGATCTCTTAGATTCACATATATGTAAATAAATTTGGCAATCACTGCCACTTTAATCCCATCACTTTTCTGTAGTGTAGCGGTTCCCACCCGCTTCCTACCCCTGCGCGCGCCCGCGCGCGCACCCGGCGTTCCCGCCCACGATCCCGCCCCCCTCCACATGATACAGCCCATCGATGGCCGCCCACCCGCCTCCCAGACTGGCTCCCACCCACCAACGAAACCGGCCATCGATGTCCGGTACAGAGAGGGCCACAGAGTGGCTCTCTCTGCATCGGATGGCCAAGGGGGGTTATTGCAGGATGCCTCGATGTTGAGGCATCACTGCAATAACCGGAAAGCAGCTGGAAGCGAGCAGGATCGCTTCCAGCTGCTTTCCAGACCAAGGACGTACGCCACACGTCCTCGGTCATTAAGTGTATTTTTTTAGAGGACGTGTGGCGTACGTCCTTGGTCGTTAAGGGGTTAAAATGATCTGCTCTATCTGAATCATTGAGGGAAAATGATTGGTTCCATGTTTCTTTAAAGGGACACTGAAACAAAATTTTTATCTTTTGTGATTCAGATAGAGCATTAAATTTTAAGCAACTTTCTAATTTACTCCTATTATCAAATTTTATTCATTCTCTTGGTATCTTTATTTGAAATGCAAGAATGTAAGTTTAGATGCAGGCCCATTTTTGGTGAACAACCTGGGATGTTCTTGCTGATTGGTGGATAAATTCACCCACCAATAAAAAAGTGCTGTCCAAAGTACTGAACAAAAAAAAGCTTAGATGCCTTCTTCTTCAAATAAAGATAGCAAGAGAATGTTGAAAAATTGATAATAGGAGTAAATTAGAAAGTTGCTTAAAATTGCATGTTCTATCTGAATCACGGGAAAAAAAAATTTGGGTTCAGTGTCCCTTTAAAGCCAGGAGCATTTTTTTTAAACTTAAAGGGACATGAAACCCAAACATTTTCTTTCATGATTCTGATAGATGATGCAATTTTAAACAACTTTCCAATTTACTTCTATTATTTAATTTGCTTCCTTCTCTTGTCATCCTTTTGCTGAAAGATTTATTTAGGCAAGCTCAGGAGCAGAAAAGAACCTAGGTTCTCACTGCTGATTGGTGGATGCATATATATAACGATTGTCATTGGCTCACCCATGTGTTTAGTTAGAAACCAGTAGTGCATTGCTGCTCTTTCAACAAATGATACAAAGAGAATGAAACTAATTAGAAAGTTGTTTAAAATTGTATTCTCTATATAAATCATGAAAGAAAATGTTGGGGTTTCATGTCCCTTTAAATGCATTTTGATATGCACACTAATGTAACAAAGAAATTGACTATAACGTTGCTCTATGAACAATAGTTGTACATTTGCCTTGTTCAGAATAAATCATACCAACGTCAGTTCAATGCAGCAGAACCTTTATATATGGCACAAAATGTAATTCTCAGGATGTGCCTTATATGCACAACCCACAGAACATAAAATAATTTCACAAATATCTGTAATCAAACACATTTTGTAGAAAAACAAGTGATTTGTCCAGGGAGTCCTTAAAAGTAAAAAGGTTATTTATAGATTTTAATTTTGAATAATTGTAACTCTTTTCAATGGGACAATGCATTCATAGATTATGATGTTGCATTGCATAAACCTTATAGGTCTCTTCTTTGTCACAGGGGGAGTCTCTGTCTCAGCTAATCCTGCATATTTAAAGTCCTTAAGAAATGAAATCATACCCAGCATGTGTTTGCTTTGTGTGTGGGAAATTCTATACCATATAGCTGACCATAGCACAAATACAAAATCACAGCAGTGGAACCCTAAACAAAAACAGTATTTCATATTGCGAATATTGCCAAATTCATTGCTATGAGACATCACATTATACATGTGAAAATAATATACTTAAAACATACTACAGATCATTTTGTTACTTGAAAAGTTTTGCATGAAAATTATTGCAGAAGTAGAATGAGAAATACACCATGGGTGGAAACATTTTTATATACACTCTATTTGTGCCATATTGCAATGTATACTATTTTAATTGTTTAAAGTAGCCCAATTCTTGTGCTGATGATGATGGTCTTAAAGGGAAAGTGTACTTTAAAATGGGTGTCCCCTTAATGTGTTTTCATCAACCTGTTATACCAGCTGCACAGCTTGAAATGTATGTGAAATTGTTCCTTTTGGTATTTTTTGTATATGAAATAGCAGTATTTGCTCATTGAAACCACACTCTAATCATAGGCTGAGCTTGGAGGAACTTCACACCTCATTATCTATCTGTATTTACAAAAAGTTATCATATCTCTGACTCTATACACAGTGAAATCAGTATATGATTTCTATAACCTTACTTCAAGGGACATGAAACCCAAACATTTTCTTTTTCATGATTCAGATAGAGCATATAATATTAAACAGCTTTCCCATATACTGTACTACTGTACTTCTATGATCTAATTTGTTTTGTTCTCTTGGTATCTTTTGTTTAAAAGGATACCTAGGTAGGCCCAGGAGCTGCTGACTGGTGGCTGCACATATATGGCTCACCCAATGTGTTCAGCTAGTTCACAGTAGTGAATTGCTGCTTCCTCAGCAAAGGATATCAAAAGAATAAAGCAAATTAGATGATACAAGTACATTGGAAAGTTGATTAAAATTGTATTCTCTGTCTCAATCATTAAAGGGACACTGAACCCAAATTTTTTCTTTCATGATTTAGACAGAGCATGCAATTTTAAGCAACTTTCTAATTTACTCCTATTATCAATTTTTCTTCATTCTCTTGCTATCTTTATTTGAAAAAGAAGGCATCTAAGCTTTTTTCTTAGTTCAGATCTCTGGACAGCAGTTTTTTTGAATGAATTTATCCACCAATCAGCAAGGACAACCCAGGTTATTCACCAAAAATGGGCCGGCATCTAAACATTCTTGCATTTCAAATAAAGATACCAAGAGAATAAAGAACATTTGATAATAGGAGTAAATTAGAAAGTTGCTTAAAATGTCATGCTCTATCTGAATCACGAAAGAAAAAAATTGGTTTCAGTTTCCCTTTAAATAAAATGTTTGGGTTTCATATTCTTTTAAGTATTGAAATGATCATTGTAGATTGGAACACAACAGACAAAAGTAGCTATTTTACATAACAAAATAAAGGTAAAGGATATGTTTGCAAACAATTTGATACGCTACATCAGGTAAATGGATCAATGGAACGCATTAAAGGGGAGAAATAAAATCTCAGTACACTGGCCATTTATTGTTCAATCAGGAATGTAAGACATCATTTTTCTTGGGTAAGAATAAGGATCAAGGGTTCAGTCATGTTGGAAAGCACTGTGGAGGACTGGTTCTAAAATATTGAGCCCACAATTACATTATGGTTTTTATATCACCTTAAGGTACACATATCACACACACCCTTGAACCTTTTCCTTCCCAGCCCCTTCATCTTATACCTGTTACCTATACCCCTTTCAAAACACCTAGACTTTTTTTTTGTTCTTTTTACTTCTGTTTCCCATTTATTAAAGAAACATAAAACCCCACATTTTTATTTTGAGATGTAGATAGAGCAACTTTCCAATTTACTTCTTTTATTGAGTTTGCTTTATTCTCTTAGTATCCTTTGTTAAAGGCACTACTGGGAGCTAGCTAAATGCACTGGTACATATATGCAACCACCAATCTTTAACTAGCTCCCCATTTAACTAGCTCATTGCTGCTCCTGAGCCTATGTGGTTATGCTTTTCATCAAAGGATACCAAAAGAACAAAGCACATTCAATAATAGAAGTAAATTAAAATATGTTTTAAATTGCATACTCAATTTGAATCATGAAACTATAACTTTAACTTTACTGTCCCTTTAACCCCTTAATTATATTTATTTATAAGGCTTCATTATAAATTTAACATGAAGCCTAGATACTAGCATGCCCCAGTGCAGCCCTTGTATAATGTAAGACAAATCCCACCGCTCCATTTGCAACTAAGTTACCAAGCATGCCATCTTCTCTTTGGAAAAATGATTGCTGAATTTCTCTTCTTTTGGTAACTTTTTTATTTCTTTGTATTAATATTTATTATTTGTATATACAAAAGCTATCTTTTTAGGGATACATCATATGTTATTCATTTTATTATTACTTATTAATTTTGGTTTTCATATCCCTTTAAATAAGTGATGTATGATTCCAATACAGATGTCCGTCATGTATTTTTATTTATTTATTTATTTATATATATATACACTGTATGTATGTATGTATGTATATATATATACACTGTATGTATGTATGTATGTATATATATATACACTGTATGTATGTATGTATGTATATATATATACACTGTATGTATGTATATATATATATATTTATTTATTTATGTGTTTATATATGAATATTTATTATGTAAGATAAATATAGATGATGGATAGATATGTTGTGGGGTTTTTTTTGGGTTTTTTTGGGGGGGTTTACAGTAAAACATTAAGCAAACTAGACTAGCTTTATTTTAAAGTAACAAATATGTTAAATTCTATAATATACAGCATAGCCATGCCTCACTTACTTTTTTCCAGCATGGCAGCATTAATCAAACACTGCTGCCCTCAAGTGGCCATATCTAAATAAATAGAAATTATTGTCTTTAGTTCCTTTTGAATTTTGTTTAAACACTTTTTGTTTAAACACTTTTTACATTCATTCATTTTTTTTGTGGAAAGGTTTAGATAGCTTTTCTTGGACTGGTAAATTAAAAGCATACTAAACCCAATTTTTTGGGGGGGTAGAGCATGTCATTTTTAGCAACTTTCTAATTTTTTCCTATTATCAAATGTTCTCTTGGTATCTTTATTTTAAAAAAGCAGGAATGAAAGCTTAGGAGCTGGCCCGTTTAGGTTCAGCACCCTGCATATCGCTTGCTGATTGGTGGCTACATTTATCCGCCAATCAGCAAGCACTATCCCTGTGCTGATTCTAAAATGGGCCGGTTCCTAAGCTTTCATTCCTGCTTTTCAAATAAAGATACCAAAGAACAAAGACACATTGATCATAGGAGTAAATGAGAAAGTTGCTTAAAATTGCATGCTCCTATCTGAATCACGAAAGAAAGAAAATTGGGTTTAGTATCCCTTTAAATATTTTAACAGCCTCTAAAGGCTGCAAGAAAGCTCTGTTGTTCAGTCCTGACTCCTGCTTTTGGTCAATCAGTTGTGTGAAAAAAGGACCTGTCAATCACGCTGAACAATCGAGTTTGATGTGATTTATCTCTGCCACCTAAGATAAGAGGCACCTTCAACAAATGATACGAAAAGAATGAAGCAAAATTGGTAATAAGTTAATTGCTCTATCTGCATCAGGAAATATTATTTCTTTCATGTAACTGTCAAGAGTCCATGAGCTAGTGACGTATGGGATATACAATTCTACAAGGAGGGTCAAAGTTTCCCAAACCTCAAAATGCCTATAAATACACCCCTCACCACACCCACAATTCAGTTTTACAAACTTTGCCTCCTATGGAGGTGGTGAAGTAAGTTTGTGCTTGATTTTTATGATTTCTTCTATGATAAGCGCTTATAAGCATTCTGAAGCCCAATTCCTCTCAGAGAACAGTGTTTGTCAGAGGGATGTGAAGAAAGTATCGCCTATTGATTATTTATGGTTTCCTCACGGAAAATCTTTTCAAGGGTTCTCTGTTATCAGTCGTAGGGATTCATCTCCTACCTCCCTTTTCAGATTGACGATATTCTCTTACATACCATTACCTCTGCTGATAGTTTTCAGTACTGGTTTTGCTATCTGCTATATGTGGATGGGTGTCTTTCGGTAAGTATGTATCATTATTTAAGACTTTCTCAGATATGGTTTGGCACTTTATGTATTAATATAAAGTTTTAAATATATGTATTTTACTTATATTTGCCATAAGTCAGGTATATGTGTTTTTCCCTTTGCAGTCTGGCAGTTTCATTATGGGAATCATGTTTTAGGAAGTTAGTCTTACCTGGGGTATAGTTTTTTTTCCAATTTGACTTGTTTTTTCTTTTGAAAAACTTGCGGGCAATAAGGCTTGTGAGGGCGAAAAATGCTGGCATCTATAATGGCGACTTTGGTGTCTATAATGACGCAAATTCATCATTTCTTTCATGTAATTAGCAAGAGTCCATGAGCTAGTGACGTATGGGATATACATTCCTACCAGGAGGGGCAAAGTTTCCCAAACCTTAAAATGCCTATAAATACACCCCTCACCACACCCACAATTCAGTTTTACAAACTTTGCCTCCGATGGAGGTGGTGAAGTAAGTTTGTGCTAGATTCTACGTTGATATGCGCTCCGCAGCAAGTTGGAGCCCGGTTTTCCTCTCAGCGTGCAGTGAATGTTAGAGGGATGTGAGGAGAGTATTGCCTATTTGAATGCAGTGATCTCCTTCTAAGGGGTCTATTTCATAGGTTCTCTGTTATCGGTCGTAGAGATTCATCTCTTACCTCCCTTTTCAGATCGACGATATACTCTTATATATACCATTACCTCTGCTGATTCTCGTTTCAGTACTGGTTTGGCTATCTGCTATATGTAGATGAGTGTCCTGGGGTAAGTAAGTCTTATTTTCTGTGACACTCCTAGCTATGGTTGGGCACTTTGTTTATAAAGTTCTAAATATATGTTTTCAAACATTTATTTGCCTTGACTCAGAATGTTCAACTTTCCTTTTTTTTCAGACAGTCAGTTTCATATTTGGGATAATGCATTTTAATTTAACATTTTTTACCTTAAAATTTGACTTTTTCCCTGTGGGCTGTTAGGCTCGCGGGGGCTGAAAATGCTTCATTTTATTGCGTCATTCTTGGCGCAGACTTTTTTGGCGCAAAAATTCTATTTCCGTTTCCGGCGTCATACGTGTCGCCGGAAGTTGCGTCATTCTTTGACGTTATTTTGCGCCAAAAATGTCGGCGTTCCGGATGTGGCGTCATTTTTGGCGCCAAAAAGCATTTAGGCGCCAAATAATGTGGGCGTCTTATTTGGCGCGAAAAAATATGGGCGTCACTTTTGTCTCCACATTATTTAAGTCTCATTTTTTATTGCTTCTGGTTGCTAGAAGCTTGTTCTTTGGCATTTTTTCCCATTCCTGAAACTGTCATTTAAGGAATTTGATCAATTTTGCTTTATATGTTGTTTTTTTCTTTTACATATTGCAAGATGTTCCACGTTGCAACTGAGTCAGAAGATACTTCAGGAAAATCACTGCACAGTGCTGGAGCTACCAAGCTAAGTGTATCTGCTATAAACTTTTGGTATCTGTTTCTCCAGCTGTTATTTGTATTGCATGTCATGTCAAACTTATTAATGCAGATAAAATTTCCTTTAGTACTGTTACATTACCTGTTGCTGTTCCGTCAACATCTAATTTTCAGAGTGTTCCTGATAACATAAGAGATTTTATTTTTTAAATCCATTAAGAAGGCTATGTCTGTTATTTCTCCTTCTAGTATACATAAAAGTCTTTTAAAACTTCTCTTTTTTCAGATGAATTTTTAAATGAACATCATCATTCTGATACTGATAATGGTTCTTCTGGTTCAGAGGTTTCTGTCTCAGAGGTTGATGCTGATAAATCTTTGTATTTGTTCAAGATGGAATTTATTCGTTCTTTACTTAAAGAAGTGTTATTTGCATTAGAAATAGAGGATTCTGGTCCTCTTGATACTAAATGTAAACGTTTAAATAAGGTTTTTAAATCTCCTGTAGTTATTCCAGAAGTGTTTTATCTCCCTGATGCTATTTCTGAAGTAATTTCCAGGGAATGGAATAATTTGGGTAATTTATTTACTCCTTCTAGACGTTTAAGCAAATTATATCCTGTGCCATCTGACAGATTAGAGTTTTTTGGGACAAAAATCCCTAAGGTTATGGGGCTGTCTCTACTCCTGCTAATGTACTACTATTCCTACGGCAGATAGTACTTCATTTAAGGATCCTTTAGATAGGAAAATTGAATCCTTTCTAAGAAAAGCTTACTTATGTTCAGGTAATCTTCTTAGACCTGCTATATTTTTAGTGGATGTTGCTGCAGCTTCAACTTTTTGGTTAGAAGCTTTAGTGCAACAAGTAACAGATCATAATTTTATAGCATTATTATTATTCTATAACATGCTAATAATTTTATTGGTGATACCATCTTTTGATATCATTAGAGTTGATGTCAGGTATATGTCTCTAGCTATTTTAGCTAGAAAAGCTTTATGGATTAAACTTGGAATGCTGACATGTCTTCTAAGTCAACTTTGCTTTCCCTTTCTTTCCAGGGTAAATAATCATTTTTCGTTCCTTTCCTCACAAGGAACAAAAGCCTGATCCTTCATCCTCAGGAGCGGTATCAGTTTGGAAACTATTTCCAGTTTGGAATATATCCAAGCCTTATAGAAACCTATAGCCAGCTCCTAAGTACCTATGAAGGTGCGGCCCTTATTCCAGCTCAGCTGGTATGGGGCAGATTACGTTTTCTTCAAAGAAATTTGGATCAATTCCGTTCTTAATCTCTGGTTTCAGAAACATTGTTTCAGAAAGGTACAGAATTGGCTTCAAGTTAAGGCCTCCTGCTAAGAGATTCTTTTCTTTCCCGTGTCCCAGTTAACACAGCAAAGGCTCAGCATTTCTGAAATGTGTTTCAGATCTAGAGTTGGCTGGAGTATTTATGCCAGTTCCAGTTCTGGAACAGGGGCTGGGGTTTTATTTTATCTCTTCATTGTACCAAAGAAGGTCAATTCCTTCAGACCAGTTCCGGATCTATCATTATTGAATCGTTATGTTAGGATACCAACATTCAAGATGGTTACTGTAGGACTATCCTGCCTTTTGTTTAGCAAGGGCATTATATGTCTACAATAGATTTACAGGATGTGTATCTGCATATTCCGATTCATCCAGATCACTTTTAGTGTCTGAGATTCTCTTTTTAGACAAGCATTACCAGTTTTGTGGCTCTACCGTTTGGCCTAGCCTCAGTTCCAAGAATTTTTTTCAAAGGTTCTCGGTGCCCTTCTTTCTGTAATCAGAGAATAGGGTTTTGGTATTTCCTTATTTGGACGATATCTTGGTACTTGCTCAGTCTTCTCATTTTCGAAGAATCTCATACGAATCGACTTGTGTTGTTTCTTCAAGTTCATGGTTGGAGGATCAATTTACCATTCAGTTCATTGATTCCTCAGACAAGGGTAACCTTTTTAGGTTTCTAGATAAATTCAGTGTCTATGACTCTGTCCTTGTCAGACAAGAGAAGTTTAACATTGATATCAGCTTGTCAAAACCTTCAGTCACAATCATTCCCTTTGGTAGCCTTATGCATGGAAATGTTGGGTCTTAGGACTGCCGCATCAGATGCGATCTCCTTTGCTCGTTTTCACATGCGACCTCTTCAGCTCTGTATGCTGAACCAATGGTGCAGGGATTACTCAAAGATATCTCAATTAATATCTTTAAACCGATTTTACAACACTCTCTGACATGGTGGACAGATCACCATCGTTTAGTTCAGGGGGCTTCTTTGTTCTTCCGACCTGGACTATAATCTCAACAGATGCAAGTCTTACAGGTTGGGGAGCTGTGTGGGGGTATCTGACGGCACAAGGGGTTTGGGAATCTCAGGAGGTGAGATTTCCGATCAATATTTTGGAACTCCATGCAATTTTCAGAGCTCTTCAGTCTTGGCCTCTTCTGAAGAGAGAGTTGTTCATTTGTTTTCAGATAGACAATGTCACAACTGTGGCATACATCAATCATCAAGGAGGGACTCACAGTCCTCTGGCTATGAAAGAAGTATCTCGAATTTTGGTTTGGGCGGAATCCAGCTCCTGTCTAATCTCTGCGGTTCATATCCCAGGTATGGACAATTGGAAAGCGGATTATCTCAGTCGCCAAACGTTGCATCCGGGCGAATGGTCTCTTCACCCAGAGGTATTTCTTCAGATTGTTCAAATGTGGGAACTTCCAGAAATAGATCTGATGGCTTCTCATCTAAACAAGAAACTTCCCAGGTATCTGTCCAGATCCCGGGATCCTCAGGCGGAGGCAGTGGATGCATTATCACTTCCTTGGAAGTATCATCCTGCCTATATCTTTCCGCCTCTAGTTCTTCTTCCAAGAGTAATCTCCAAGATTCTGAAGGAATGCTCGTTTGTTCTGCTGGTAGCTCCGGCATGGCCTCACAGGTTTTGGTATGCGGATCTTGTCCGGATGGCCTCTTGCCAACCGTGGACTCTTCCGTTAAGACCAGACCTTTTGTCTCAAGGTCCTTTTTTCCATCAGGATCTGAAATCCTTAAATTTAAAGGTATGGAGATTGAACGCTTGATTCTTGGTCAAAGAGGTTTCTCTGACTCTGTGATTAATACTATGTTACAGGCTCGTAAATCTGTATCCAGAGAGATATATTATAGAGTCTGGAAGACTTATATTTCTTGGTGTCTTTCTCATCATTTTTCTTGGCATTCTTTTAGAATACCGAGAATATTACAGTTTCTTCAGGATGGTTTAGATAAGGGTTTGTCCGCAAGTTCCTTGAAAGGTCAAATCTCTGCTCTTTCTGTTCTTTTTCACAGAAAGATTGCTATTCTTCCTGATATTCATTGTTTTGTACAAGCTTTGGTTCGTATAAAGCCTGTCATTAAGTCAATTTCTCCTCCTTGGAGTTTGAATTTGGTTCTGGGGGCTCTTCAAGCTCCTCCATTTGAACCTATGCATTCATTGGATATTAAATTACTTTCTTGGAAAGTTTTGTTCCTTTTGGCCATCTCTTCTGCCACAAGAGTTTCTGAATTATCTGCTCTTTCTTGTGAGTCTCCTTTTCTGATTTTTCATCAGGATAAGGCGGTGTTGCGAACTTCTTTTGAATTTTTACCTAAGTTGTGAATTCCAACAACATTAGTAGAGACATTGTGGTTCCTTCATTATGTCTTAATCCTAAGAATTCTAAGGAGAAATCGTTGCATTCTTTGGATGTTATTAGAGCTTTGAAATATTATGTTGAAGCTACTAAGTCTTTCCGAAAGACTTCTAGTTTATTTGTTATCTTTTCCGGTTTTAGAAAGGCCAGAAAACTTCTGCCATTTCTTTGGCATCTTGGTTGAAATCTTTAATTCATCTTGCCTATGTTGAGTCGGGTAAGACTCCGCCTCATAGGATTACAGCTCATTCTACTAGGTCAGTTTCTACTTCCTGGGCGTTTAGGAATGAAGCTTCGGTTGATCAGATTTGCAAAGCGGCAACTTGGTCCTCTTTGCATACTTTTACCAAATTCTACCATTTTGTTGTATTTTCTTCTTCTGAAGCAGTTTTTGGTAGAAAAGTACTTCAGGCAGCGGTTTCAGTTTGAATCTTCTGCTTATGTTTTTCATTAAACTTTATTTTGGGTGTGGATTATTTTCAGCAGGAATTGGCTGTCTTTATTTTATCCCTCCCTCTCTAGTGACTCTTGTGTGGAAAGATCCACATCTTGGGTAGTCATTATCCCATACGTCACTAGCTCATGGACTCTTGCTAATTACATGAAAGAAAACATAATTTATGTAAGAACTTACCTGATAAATTCATTTCTTTCATATTAGCAAGAGTCCATGAGGCCCGCCCTTTTTTTGTGGTGGTTATGATTTTTTTGTATAAAGCACAATTATTCCAATTCCTTATTTTATATGCTTTCGCACTTTTTTCTTATCACCCCACTTCTTGGCTATTCGTTAAACTGAATTGTGGGTGTGGTGAGGGGTGTATTTATAGGCATTTTAAGGTTTGGGAAACTTTGCCCCTCCTGGTAGGAATGTATATCCCATACGTCACTAGCTCATGGACTCTTGCGAATATGAAAGAAATGAATTTATCAGGTAAGTTCTTACATAAATTATGTTTTCTTGTGTCTTAGTTGACGCCAGGTTGTTTGACGCAAAATTGTGTTTGTTATGACGCAAGTTGCGTAATTTCCAGATGTTTGTTGGCGCCAAAAAAATTTAAACTTCCTTTTGCGTTGTGCGTCATACTTGGCGCCAAAAAAAATAGTCAATTTTAACATTTGCATTTTTTCCCATTCCTGAAACTGCTATATGTGGAAATAAGATATTTTTGTTTACTGTAAATGTTATTTTTTCTTTTACATTTTACAAGATGTCCCAATCTGATCCTGTCTCAGAAGCTGCTGTAGGAACCATGCTGCCTGAACACAGTTCTACCAAAGCTAAGTGTATCTGTTGTAAGATGGTGGAGATTATATCTCCACCTGTAGCATGTAACAGTTGTCATGATAAGCTTTTGCATGCAGAAAAGGTTTCTGTTAGTGCTAGTACAGTATCTGTTGTTCCTTCAACATCTAATGTACATGATATCCTTGTTGATATGAAAAATCATATTGCTGATGCGATACAGAAGGCTATGTCTGCTATTCCGCCTTCAAATAAATGTAAAAGGTCTTTTAAAACTTCTCATACTACTGATGAAATTTCTAATGACCGACAACATACTGATATATCCACCGCTCTCTGATTCAGAAGATCCTACTTCAGACATTGACACTGATAAATCATCTTATATTTTTAAGATTGAGTATATTCGTTCCTTGTTAAAAGAAGTGTTGATAACTTTGGATATTGAGGAGTCTGGTCCTTTTGATGATAAATCCAGTAAACATTTAAACTCTGTCTATAAACCTCCTGTGACTTCTCCTGAGGTTTTTCCTGTTCCTTATGCTATTTCTGATGTGATTGCTAAGAAATGATCTAAGCCTGGTACTTCTTTTGTTACTTCTTCAAGGTTTAAAAAGTTGTATCCTTTGCCAGTGGCTAAATTAGAGTTTTTGGGAAAAAGTCCCTAAGGTTGATGGGGCTATTTCTACTCTTGCTAAACGTACTGCTATTCCTATGGAAGATAGTACTTCTTTTAAGGATCCTTTAGATAGGAAAATAGAATATCATCTAAGAAAAGCTTATTTACATTCTGGCTATATTCTCAGACCTGCCATTTCTATGGCTGATGTTGCGGCTGCATCAACTTTTTGGTTGGATAGCTTAGCACAATGGGAAAAATAGTCTGTTTGTTGTTTTTTCTGGTCCTAGGAAAGGTCAGAAAGCCTCTGCCATTTCTTTGGCATCTTGGTTAAAACTTTTGATTCTCAAAACTTATTGGGAGAGGGGACAGTCTCAGAATCAGAGAATTACAGCTCATTCTACTAGATCAGTCGGCACTTCTTGGGCTTTTAAGAATGAATCCTCTGTTGATCAGATTTGCAAAGCAGCAACTTGGTCTTCTTTGCATACATTTACAAAATTTTACAATTTTGATGTATTTGCTTCTTCTGAAGCAGTCTTTGGTAGAAAAGTTCTTCAGGCAGCTGTCTCAGTTTGATTCTTCTGCTTTTTTGTGGATTTAATTTTATCAGCGGAAATAGCTGTTTTTATTTTATCCCTTCCTTTCTAGTGACTCTTCTGTGGACTTCCACATCTTGGGTATTTCTATCCCATACGTCACTAGCTCATGGACTCTTACCAATTACATGAAAGAAAACATAATTTATTTAAGAACTTACCTGATAAATTAATTTATTTCATATTGGCCATGAGGCCCACCTTTTTTTTTTTTGGTGGTTATGATTTTTGTATAAAAGCACAATTATAGTTCCAGTTCCTCTTTTTGTATGCTTTTTTACTCCTTATTTTATTACCCCACTACTTGGCTATTTGTTAAACTGAATTGTGGGTGTGGTGAGGGGTGTATTTATAGGCATTTTGAGGTTTGGGAAACTTTGCCCCTCCTGGTAGGATTATATATTCCATACGTCACTAGCTCATGGACTCTTGCCAATGTGAAAGAAATTAATTTATCAGGTAAGTTCTTACATAAATTATGTTGTGTTTTTTTTTGGTGGGGGGGTTGTGTCTCTTTAAATTGCAGTGGAGCACTATCAAGTTTTGATCAGGAGACCAGTACAACTCACACTTGTTTGGGGCAACTTTCACTGTATAGTGATGATAATTAAAATGTATACACTAATAAACACAACACTCTGCACTATATGATAATGCAAGGCATTTATTCACTAATTTACATGCTGTGCTGTATAATTAATGCAGAGTACCAATACACTGATATCATATATGCTGCACTGTATAATGATGTTGAAGGTTCATACACTAAAATACAATAGGCTGCCCTGTATACTGATGATGGGTGCCTATACACTGATGGTGAGCACTATGTGCTGCACAATGATGCTGATTCATGAAAATTAATATATATATATATATATATATATATATACCTGTTTATATGTATACTGTATGTATATGTATGTATATATATATATATATATATATATATATATATATATATATATATATATATATACAGTATCCCATAAAACCCTCATATTTTTGTAAATATTTTATTAAATCTTTTCATGTGACAACACTGAAGAAATGACACTTTGCTACAATGTAAAGTAGTGAGTGTACAGCCTGTAACAGTGTAAATTTGCTGTCCCCTCAAAATAACTCAACACACAGCCATTAATGTCTAAACCATTGGCAACAAAAGTGAGTACACCCCTAAGTGGAAATGTCCAAATTGGGCCCAATTAGCCATTTTCTCTCCCCGGTGTCATGTGGCTCATTAGTATTACAAGGTCTCAGGTGTGAATGGGGAGCAGGTGTGTAAAATTTAGTGTTATCGCTCTCACACTCTCTCATACTGGTCACTGAAAATTCAACATGGCACCTCATTGCAAAGAACTCTGAGGATCTGAAAAAAAGAATTGTTGATCTATATAAAGATGGTCTAGGCTATAAGAAGATTGCCAAGACCTGGAAACTGAGCTGCAGCACGGTGGGCAAGACCATACAGCTGTTTCACAGGACAGGTTCAACTCCGAACAGGCCTCGCCATGGTTGACCAAAGAAGTTGAATACACATGCTCAGCGTCATATCCAGAGGTTGTCTTTGGGAAATAGACGTATGAGTGCTGCCAGCCTTGTGGCAGAGGTTGAAGGGGTGGGGTGGGGGGGTCAGCCTGTCAGTGCTCAGACCATACTCCACACACTGCATCAAATTGGTCTGCATGGCTGTCGTCCCAGAAGGAAGCCTCTTCTATAGATGATGCACAAGAAAGCCCGCAAACAGTTTGCTGAAGACAAGCAGACTAAGCACATAAATTACTGGAACCATGTCCTGTGGTCTGATGAGACCAAGATAAACTTATTTGGTTCAGATGGTGTCAAGCGTGTGTGGAGGCAATCAGGTGAGGAGTACAAAGACAAGTGTGTCTTTCCTACAGTCAAGGATAAACACAGAAATATGGCGCTAATTCCTAAAGGAAAAACCTTGACCACTCTAGAACAGTCACCCCAGGACTGTGACAGTTAAATCTAAAGCAAAGGAATATAGAGGGCGCTAAAAGCTAAGTTCTCCACCACATTTAGTCAATTATGGAAATAAACACAACTTTACTATCAAATAAATAAAGGGTAACAACTTTACTATCAAATAAAATTAAAATGCAAATTTATTACAATACAATACATAAGAGAAAATAAAGGGACGTCTCCCTGATTTTAAAATAATAAAAAAGGACTGGAGTACCACCTTAAAAATGTTTAAAAAAGGTATTTTGCATATGTTTGATTTGATACAATGCGAATAAAGGTATCAGTCAAACTCAAAAAACAGTCTGTCCCAATTTAGGATATGTGGTTACAAAGTATCTTATAATAGCTGTTCACCAAATGTTGCAACTGTGACAGATAGGGTCGGCGTGAAAATCTTTAGAGTATAGCCCCCTTTAGGGAGAATTAGACGATGGAAGACACCTTAGTATCAGATCTTTTTTTCTCACTCACACTTTCTTTTCAAAGTAGCTTGCTGACGATTTTATGGCTCACGGCTTTGGAGATTGGACACAGGCAAACAGCTTCTCCCAATGTTGATCACCTTTGCTGGTGTCGGCTGAACCCGGTCAGCGTGAATGAAGACTGCTCGTTACTCCAGCGTTTGTAGTGCGCCAAATTGATCCCAATGCAGAGGGGATAAAGGAGATTCACACACCCGCACTTAGCGTGATACACGCGCGGGCAAGGATATAGAAAGCTAGGTACCTAGATTTTCAAATTGTGGTTAAAGTCCTTAGCAGGATACAACACAGATACAATCTACGCGTTTCACCCGTTAGATAGGGCTTTTTCATCTTGAAAAAGCCCTATCTAATGGGTGAAACGCGTAGAAAAAAAAGATCTGATACTAAGGTGTCTTCCATCGTCTAAATTCTCCCTAAAGGGGGCTATACTCTAAAGATTTTCACGCCGACCCTATCTGTCACAGTTGCAACATTTGGTGAACAGCTATTATAAGATACTTTGTAACCACATATCCTAAATTGGGACAGACTGTTTTTTGAGTTTGACTGATACCTTTATTCGCATTGTATCAAATCAAACATATGCAAAATACCTTTTTTAAACATTTTTAAGGTGGTACTCCAGTCCTTTTTTATTATTTTAAAATCAGGGAGACGGCCTTTTATTTTCTCTTATGTATTGTATTGTAATAAATTTGCATTTTAATTTTATTTGATAGTAAAGTTGTTACCCTTTATTTATTTGATAGTAAAGTTGTGTTTATTTCCATAATTGACTAAATGTGGTGGAGAACTTAGCTTTTAGCGCCCTCTATATTCCTTTGCTTTAGATTTTCCTACAGTCAAGCATGGTGGTGGGAGTGTCATGGTCTGGGCCTGCATGAGTGCTGCCGGCACTGGGGAGCTACAGTTTATTGAGGGAACCATGAATGCCAACATGTACTGTGACATACTGAAGTAGAGCATGATCTCCTCCCTTCGGATCCGTTTTGTATTGCCTGAAGAAATGACCTGTATGCATGGTCGAGAAATGCTTTGCAATAATAGATTAAAGCTTTGTTTTTAAACCTCACCATCTCGGAAGTTGTCCTTCGATTTTATTTCAAGTTCACTTGGTGGCCACGAAGTCATACCGCATCTCAAAGCTGGTTCCCACAGAGCTGTTTACATTGAATTACGGCAGATACCTCTACAGGGAACTCCCTGGAACAGCTGACTATCTGGTCGGGAATATCCTGGTTCAGTGTACTAACCACTGTTGAGTGTTAGTCTGCATGCTGGCACCGGTCAGAGTACGGTGCAACACCATCTGGTAAGCCTTTTATTTTTTACACTATCTCTCCCAGTTGGGAACATACCACACTATGAGGCACCCTCTTTCTTTTTTGCCATTTGTTTAGATCTCCCTACACACCGGGTACAAGTGGAGCAGCCCCTGTATAACTGTCCTCATATTGATCACGCTACAATTCCACAAGCTGGAGATTCATTTAGATCCCATGAGAAATGAACTCTGGTAAATTTACACTGAATATTTTTTTCACCATCAGCGTGCCCCTTCAGCTCCCCCTTTGGGAGCTTTGCATATGTAAATAATGGTTCACTGTACATTCACTAGATTTCTCACAATGGAAATTCTCACCCCTGAAAAGCTGGCGAGACTGATATAGCTGAATCGGTGCATGTAACATGGAGGGCAATGCTGTGAAAATTAGAAACTACCATGAAACGCCTATATATTTGTTATGTCTACAATCTACCGAGTTAAAGGGACAGTCAAGTCCAAAAAAACCTTTCATGATTCAAATAGGGCATGTAAGTTTAAACAACTTTCCAATTTACTTTTATCAGTTATTTTGCTTTGTTCTCTTGGTATTCTTAGTTGAAAGCTAAACCTAGGAGGTTCATATGCTAATTTCTTAGACCTTGAAGGCCGCCTCTAATCTGAATGAATTTTAATAGTTTTTCACCACTAGAGGGCGTTAGTTCATCTGTTTCATATAGATAACATTGAGCTCACGCATGTGAATTTACTAAGGAGTGAGCTCTGATTGGCTAAAATGCAAGTCTGTCAAAAGAACTGAAATAAGGGGGCAGTCTGCAGAGGCTTAGATACAAGGTAATTACAGGGGTAAAAAGTGTATTAATATAACTGTGTTTGTTATGCAAAACTGGGGAATAGGTAATAAAGGGATTATCTATCTTTTTAAAAAAACAAAAATTCTGGTGTTGACTGTCCCCTTAATAAAGAACAAACAAAACAAAAAAATTACCAGTAAACGTATAGGATCTGTGTGAATGTGGGTACATTATACATGTATATACAATGTTTTATTTGTGTGTATTATATTGTATTATACGATAATAACTATTGTCATGATTTAAATTTTTTATTTTAATTTTTTTATTTATTTTTTTTGCATGTTTTTTTTAGGAGAAAGATTTTGTTATTTGTAATATTAATATATCATAGAAGACAGTAGCTGTGACTTTTTTTAATTTAGTGCATTTTCTTTTAAACTTCCATCGCAAACTAACCCCACTAGGCTATTAACCCCCAAAGTGCCAGAACCCCCACCATAAACTAACCCCAATAGATTATTAAACCTTAAAGTGCTAGAACCCCATCCTAATCTAACTCAACTAGGCTATTAACCCCTAAAGCACCAGAACCCCCATCACAAACTAACCCCACTAGACTATTAACTCCTATCTGCTAAACTCTTTAAGACCCCCTTAGTTAAAAAGTATACTTTTAAAGAGAAAAAAACCCTATAAAAATAAAAAAGCTCCCTTAATATAGTCCTACTCTAAAGCCCTAGAATAAACGTAATCGCACTCATAATGCACATTAAAATAAAAAAAAACTATTATACTCCATTATAATTCTAATAATTATCTTGTTTACAACAACTTCTATGGTGTTTTTTCAAAGTATCCATATCCTAAAACTAAAGTAACCTTAAAAACCCCTATCCTAAAACTAAACTGAACCCCCCCAAAAAAAAAAAAACCTAAAAAAAACAGTAAACCTCAACAACTAATTTTTATTACTCACCATTCAATGTCCTCTCTTCTTTTCTTAATCCATTATAATCCACAAAAGGAAAGGTTAATTCTCAAAGCCAAAGGGGATCATCTGCCGCCGAGGAGTTGCTGCCGCAGAGGAGTCACCACCAAGGATCCACCGGACCCCTTTGGTTTTGAGATTACCCTTTCCTTTTCTAGATTAGTTTTAGGGTAGGTTTTTTTTGGGGAGAGTTATATTTTGGTTACTTTAGTTTTAATGTAGGAGTTTATGTTAAAGTGTATTATGTGTGTGATTATGTTAATTCTTCTAGTGCTTCAGGACAGGGTTATTTTTTTAGGGAGCTTCTTTATTTTTTTTTTATTTTTTTTTAGTTTTCAAAAGCTTTATTGTTGGTTCACACTCACAGCTTAACAACACAAGGTGAAATATATGTGGTTACATATTGTTCATTTTAGTTAACATTTGTATTATCATTTATTCATAACCAAGTCCTTCTTATATTCACCTCAATACCAGTTTGTTAGCAGTCTATTTCTCCAATAAATAAGGTGAAATGTTTGTGTTTATGATATTAAAACATTATCTAAACGGTGAACTTTTAACATAAAGAAAGGAAAAGAAAAGAAAAAACTCTGTCCGCCATGCTCCTCCAAGCAATTGGAAGGTTGGATTCTTTTGAGTATCTTATTTAAATTCCTTTATTCTCGTATCGCTCTCTCTCCTTGCTATTAGGTGCTGGTGTAGGTGTGGTGAAACACAAAGGAAGCGTACAATTTTGCACTTCTCTCCGTAAAACTCAGCTAAAGTACTGACTCTACCATTTTTGTAATTTCTCTATTGTGTTCAGTCGGAACTTGCCCCAGTGCCTGTGGACATCTTATCCCATAAAAACCTAACTTCCGCCAGGAAATTTAGTTTATTTCTTCGCATATAGCCGTACTCTTCCATTACCAATATACCTGCTACTCTCTCTTTCCAAGCAAGGACCGTTGGTGGGGTCTGGTTCTTCCAGTTTAGAGCAAATAATGCCTTTTCTCCTGTCATTCCTAGATGTAATAGAGTGCATGTGATCTTTGCTGTATCGTTCAGTAGTGCCAGGTTGGGTTTTAGTATAAAGTCGTTTGTTAGTATCTGCTTGTAATATCTTTCTATTTCTGACCAAAAGTTTTTAAGTTTCCCGCAACCCCACCACATATGAAGGTAGCTTACTCTCTCCTCACATCCCCTCCAACATCTATCACTAGCATTTGGGTAGTTAGAATGTGCCCTTGAAGGGGTAAGATACCATCTCATAAGAACCTTGAAATTTAATTCTAAGAACTGAGGGGACGTTGAAATATTTTTGGTATTTTTAAATATTCTCACCCAGTCTTCCCCTGTCATGTTGTGTTCCAGCTCTTCTTGCCACTTATAAGTGTATGTTGGCATGGTCAAAGCGTGTTCAGATTGTAGGAGCTTTTTTGAGATTGAGAGTGTGTGTCTGATCTCCTCTGTGTTAGAGCATAGTGTTTCATAAGGTGTTAATTCTCTTAAGAACTCTTGTTTATGTGGGGAGGTATGTATAAAATGTACCAGTTGTGAGTATTTCAGCCAGGTAGAGTATCTACCTTCCGCAATTGTTGTCAAGTTTTCTCTGTTCTCTAATTTCCCATTTTGCATAAACCTCTTCAATGGTGTTGAATGTCCCCACTCTACTAGCTTCTTTATTTTTTTATTTAAAAGTATACTGTACTTTTTTCCTTAGGTTAGGGGTCGTGGGGGTTCTGGTGCTTTAGGGGTTGATAACCTAGTGGGGTTAGTTTGCGATGGGGGTTCTGGTGCTTTAGAGGTTAATAGTCTAGTGGGGTTAGTTTGTGATGGTGTTTTTGGTGCTTTAGGGGTTTATAGTCTAGTTGGGTTATTTTGCAATGTGGTTCTTGCACGTTAGGGGTTAAGTCTAGTGGGGTTATTTTGCAATGGGTGCTCTGGTGCTTTAGGAGTTAATAGTGCAGGTCTGTGTAGCAGATTTATTGGATTGTTCTTTTTGCATTGCTTAATTTGTGCATTCGGAACACAACCGAATAAACAAATGGCCACCTACATGAATTAAAACAATAACGAAAAAAATGTATTAATAAAAAACTTTAATCAAAATGTATTTAAATAATGGTGGAGATAAAAGCATGAGGTGGAAATGGAGGATTTTAATATCTAGGCAAGTATCCCTGCTTGCCCTTCCCAGAAAAACTCCATATACACTGTTACCAATGCACCAGAGGATTCTGGGTAAGATATGTAAATTAGATATACAAAATATTTCATAAATGTGTTTATTTGTTATTCTTTTAATTCATGTAGGCTGCCATTTGTTTATTTGGTTGTGTATCAAATACACAAATTAGGCAATGTACATGTCTAACATTTGTAAAGTGTATAATTTACATTGCAACTTCAATGTAGGTGGTGATGCTTCTTTTAAAATATCTCCAGTATCAGGAAAACATAGCCACCCACAGAGATGTATAGTAAAATGCCTATTGACGAGACTGCCTTCAAACACTGATTTCAGCCCTTTTGAAAATTTCACAGGCAATCTCGATCCCGTGGCGGATCCCTTTGTAAATTATCAACATTACCACAATGCTTTGGTGATCAGCACTTTGTAATTTGTATTTTAAGACTTTGGCCTTGATAATCAAAACCTCTCTGCTCATGTGAAATATTCTAAAATGATCCAGCACTGCGAGATCCCTAGTGAAATTTTTGAAAGGCAGATTTTGATTTTCTTCTACAAGGGGCGTTCCCTGCATTTACATATGTGAAGTAGAGACAAGCCCAGTGCAATATAGCACTGCATGACATGACAGTTCTGCTACGTTTACACATTGTGCTTTCAATTTTATATCACTTTACACTTCAGATTACATTTTATTATATTTAAATTATTATATTTAAATTTTGCACATTTTATTTTGTATACAGCAAGTGTATTTTGGATTGCGATTTTACAAATTCTGATTATGTCTTCACAGTTTCTGTGTAACTTTAACAAATTAGACTCAAACTTTGTATATTTATGTGTATCTTTTACAAATTAGATTGCACTTTGCATGTCTTTTATTTAAATTAAAACTGAAAAACTGTCGGCTTCAGTTTCCCATAGAGCATCATTACTTTTTATTCTCTAGTTTGGTAATCGATTATTTTGTGCTGACTTCAGAGGCAGAACTCACAGAATTTTCTAAAGAAAGGGAAGACACCTGGAGGTGAGAGATGCCTTCCATAGAAATTAATGAATTTCTCTGGGATACAAAATTTCACATGGGAGAGGGAAGCTAACTGGAGAACCCCTGGGGGTGCTCTAAGGGCTCCATTTGCACCAATTATAAATTAAACTGAAATGTTTTCACTACAATTTTACTTGCTTTTGTCTATATTTTAGTATATATTACTTTTCTGTTAACTAAAATAAGTGTTTCTTTCTAATGGCAGTGAGAGTCCATGAAATCCTAATCTTACAAATAGTAATACAACACCTGGCCACCAGGAGGAGGCAAAGACACCCCAACCAGAACATACAAATATCTCTCCTACTTCCCCTTCCCTCCCAGTAGTTATTTGCCTCGTCTAGGAGATAGGCAGAGATTAAGTGCTCTGCTGGATATTTTCTTTTAATAAACCTCAATGGATAGTTCCTAGAAGAGAGGGTTAGGGGAGTTGCTTTTTATGCGCTTAGTAGAGTTTAGTGTTTCAGCAGCCTGAAGTTGTTGCAGGGAAGTTCTCTGGCCTCACCCTTTATGCACAGGACATTTGCTCCCTTATCTGGTCCACACCTGTTAGTTACAGGGGACTAGTGTTTTTGTATCTGCCTTCACAGGTTTCTACATCTAACTGACTTCTGGAGGCAGAAGTAAGTTGGATTTATTCTTGCTCTCTCTAATAGGCGAGTTGCTTTTTTAAGATGGGGGTACGTTGTGTGTGTTCACACTCTTCTGACTACCTTGCTAATGGGCTGGTCGTCTTATTGTAAGTCAGTCCAAGTAAAGGGGTTTGGAAAGAAATTTGCAGGCTGTACCAATGTTAGTTGTAAAATTAGACATTTATTGAAAATTTAGTTAAAAATTCCAGTTATGGAAGGCACACTTTTGTTATGCATACAACCTCAGCACACAGGTGCTGCATCCGACGCGTTTCCTGCTTTACAACAAGCACTTCATCAGGGATACACAGCTGCTTTCCCTGTGAATATTTAAACTTCTCACATTTAACCCTTAACAATGCTGTTAGAAATTTCAATGACCTTTACAAACTGCATTGATAATATGGTGTAATACACATGTATACTTTAAAAACATATATAATAGGCAACAAAGTTACAAATATTCTACAAATATTAACATAGGATTTCTAACATATCTCAAAGTTTTTTATTTCTTATTTTTACTTTTTTATATTATTTATTTCCTAATTTTTGGATGGAATTACTAACATAATAAATTTGTTAGGTCTAAAAAATGATTTCAGATCTTGAATGTTTATTTTCTCTCACTGTTGTAATTATGTTAGAGATTTGCGTTAAAGAATTAATAAGAAGCTGTTTAAAGGAGAATGTATGGTATATTGGTTTTGAATAGGTTTTTTATATATATATAATTACAATTATAACCTCAATCATAATTAAAATTATAACCATAATCATAATTATACTTATAATTATATCCATAAGGGGGAGACTATTTACATTCCTAGATTTTAAGGTTTTTTGTCATTGGTATAGGTAATCCACATTTTTATTACTTTCTTTTGACTTGTTTATTTAATTTAATTTTAGAATACTAGATAAGCTTAAGTTTTAATTCTTATTCACTAGCTTATTATTATTTGTTGTATTCACTAATTTAAAACTAGTTCAAGATGCTGTTTATACTTTACCTATAATTTAGCCTATAAATAATTTTAGATCCCATATTTTGTTCATACCTTTTGGGAAGCCTGTTTGGAGTTTATGTATCCAAAAGGCTTCCTTTTTGTTTAGATATGCTAATCTATCCCCTCCTGTGATTTGTTTTGTGACACAGTCTATTGCTTGAAATTCAAACAAAGATAGGACATATTTCAATGAATCTTCATCGAATGTGTGACCTGGTCTATGTCTGGAAAAATGTTCAGCCATTGGTGTTTTTGGTTCAAGGGACTCTAAGGACAACAAATGCTCACGAATTCGGTCCTTTAGGGGTCTGATGGTTCTGCCTGTATACTGGCATCCACATAACTTGCAGGAGATAAGATAAACTACATACTTTGATGTGCATGTTAAATGTTGGAATATCCTATACTCTTGTTTAGTAGTATTTGAGTGGAAGATTTCTCCCATTTTGATATAGCTACAACTTTTGCACGGTCTTACACCACATTTAAAGGTCCCATTCTTTTTAGTTAACCAATTTCGTGTAGACCCTTTTGCATTTTTTGCAAAATTTCTTTTTACATAATTTCCTATTGTCTTGGCTCGTCTTGATACGAATTTCACACCTTCTGTTGTTATGTTAGTTAATGATGGTTCTTTATTTAGCATGGGAAGATACCTTTCTACAATCTTACAGATTTTATGGTACTGATTGCTGTATTGGTCGTCTTATTGCATTGTAAGAGGTGGGGATCAGGTCTATATAATCTCTGGTTCCTTGTTTGGCTAGTGCCTTTATTTCAGGAGTGTGTGTGCATACTGATTCCTTTAACTTTCATATGACTAAAGAGGTGGCGGTTCTATGTTACGCCTTGCATGCAGAAAGCTGTTGGTGAAATACAGGAGCACTCTTATTTTTAATAGCAGCAGCGTTGTTACTATCTATCCTGCGGCGGTGCACGGGTTAACAGTGTTTCCTGCTGCAGGACTGTTTTGGCATGCACTCTACCCCTTCCTCCTTCTTGTAGGTTCAGACTGGGATTGTGGCTCATCGTGATTGAGTGCTCCAGCGCAAGCCCACTGTCAGAAGAGGGTAAGATAACCAGAGCATTCAAGGGATTGTTAGTGATATCGGATTTTAAACAATCTTCTCCTGTTCTTTACTCATGCACAGGCCTAAGTGTCCTAGGGAATAATTACATTTCCTTACAAACAGAAGGCTTATTTTATATATAATTTCTTCTACGGATTTCATCCTTACTTGTGGGATATTATCCTCCTGCTAACAGGAAGTGGCAAAGAGCACCACAGCAGAGCTGTACATATAGCTCCTCCCTTCCCTCCACCCCCAGTCATTCTCTTTGCCTGTGTTTGTACTAGGAAGAGGTAAAGTGAGGTGTTAGTTTTGGTTGCTTCAATCAAGAAGTTTTTTATTTGAAATGGTACCGGTGAGTACTATTTTCCTCAGGGGGATATGGAAGAAGATTTCTGCCCTGAGGCTAATGATCTTAGCAGATGTAACTAAGATCCACGTTGGTTCCCACAGAGCTTCTGAAGGTAATACAAGAGACATGTTCAGTGTGGAGAACGGTTTCATGCTACAAGCAGCATTGAGGTATGTGCAGCCCTTTATTTCTGAGGAGACTTGTTATATCAGAACTGGCTGACATTTATTTCCCTGCAAGGGAAGGGGTAACCAGTAGACCTGTAAAACAAAGGGGGTGTTACTGAGAAACCTGTGCTGTATTTATTTCATTTGACATATTGGGCCAAGCATTATAATGGGCTTCACTACATTATAAAGAGACACTGGAGAGGCAGGAATATGCTTAACGGTTTTATGTTTAATTGAAACAGTTTGACCGTATTGGGTGTATACTTAGGGGTTAAAGATTTCCACATGGCTTATACGTTAAAACCATCACCATGCGGTTGTTCAGGCCTACACGATCATCGGACATGATGGGCGGGGCTTATTATCACGCGCTTAGACGCGCACTTTACTCTGGCTGAGAAGCAGCAGGCATTAGCTCCGGTTGAGCCTAAGCAGGGGTTCTCTTATCCGGATCGTGGTCAAGTCATTTTGAAGTACCCTGGGGCAGGTAGGCGCCACAGCAGAGCTGTGGCGAGGTGCAGAGGGTATTTTTGTCAACTTTAACATATTTGTGTCTATAAATACATTTTAGAGGTTAATTCTCCCCTTACTCTTGGGGTGCAATTATTTTTGGAGCCATTAATTAGGTACAGTTAATTTTAAAGAGTAAATTAACGTTTTAAAGCCTTACTTAAAGGCTCAGTAAACGTTTCTCAAAAAATTGTTTAAAGCAATAAATAAAGTTTTTAACGACTATTGTGGTTATTACTAGTCTGTTCAACATGTCTGACATTGAGGAATCTCATTGTTCTATGTGTTTAGAATAGGCTGACCATATTTCCTTGAGACAAAAACGGGACATTAAGCGGTCAAAAACGGGACGGGGTTAATATTCTTTATTTATATGAAAAAAGTAAGATTTTAACAAAAGTTAACTTTTATGACATGAATTTAAACTATTGAGCCAACAATTATCCTTCAGTGACAGAAGAACACATACAAAAAAAATTAAGTAGACATAGAGCTAGATGGGGACTGTATTTCATCATGATTGTACCATGAATATTTGTCTGATGAAACAAATTTACACAGCAAATTTCGGTCTTTCAGCACCATATAATAAAACTTCTCACACTCCATGGGCTAATGTATCATGTATATGAAATTATTTTTACTTTACATTTGATGCACACAGAAAATTGGCAAATCTATATAAAAATAAAGCACAAATGTTCCGACTTATAAAGACACCCTATAAAATGCTTTTTATTATAACTGTTGTTAAGGGAAATAAAATTACTTATCCAATAACCATTCTAAAGATGAAGGTTCCCTCCATTAGATCACATCCATCATGAACCCCAACACAATATTCATTAATATTAATATATATTATGGAACTTGTCTCAGACTCATTGTCACTTTTAAACAGATGGATACCCAAGCCAAATTTGTTGTTTAAACAAAGAAAATCAAAGAGAACATGCTAATATAATAAGAAGAGCTGATTCTGAAGCTTGTGAACAAAAATATTACAATTTAATTTATCATACAAACAACAAACATGCTTTAAAAAAGTGATATTATCCTATGTTGTCAAGGCAAATTCCCCCATATTAACTGAATTTAAAGGGTAAAAGCCTCTGAACTTGCGTTTGGTTTGAATATCTGGATAGTAGTTGTAGATTTTTTTTAGCTGAGTTGCCAAAATCATTGTTACACATGTAAATGGTGGAAGAACTGATAAAAATGTGGAACTACATAGTTACTTGATAATAACCGTTATTTTATAACGTCTGTACTACAACCAGCACTGCGCAGCATAATAATAATAAGCATATGATATAATAAATGACAATTAATTTAATTTAATTGATTGCCAGGCACAGACACTGGTCTTACCTTGGCCATGCACAATTCTTGCAGAAGCTGAAGTTCAGAACATAGACTGTAGACAGTTTAATTGATCTACTTCCAGACCAGACCATAACACTTGTTTGTATGTTCACTTCACACGTCTGTGACACAAACAAGAAGAAGATGGCAACAAGAATTATCTCTCTGGTGTCTGGTGATGGTCAGGTCAGCCTATAATTCGGATCATGGTGAGGCAGCGGCTAAAGGCAGATGATTGATCATCACATCAGATCCAGATGATGACTGACTGAATCTCAGATATTTTTAGTCCGACTCCTGCCGACCCCTGTGCTGAGCCTGTCCTGAGTGTAAGTTACTAGTAAAGTATTGGCACTACTGCAGCTGAGCTAGCTAGTAATCTAACTTCCCTCACGCTGACCAGTGACCAGTCTCCCTCCTAGGCTCAGTCTGACAGCTCACGACTGAGTACTGACCTGCTGTCACTGAATCTTTATAGGCACCTATCAATGACACGCCCCTAATTTTGAAGAGCACGGGCGGCATAGACTGCTAAGACTGCATGAAGACTGCATGCTGTGGATCATGTGGGCACGGCCACCCAACCCCAACCCGGCTGCAGTTAAAAAAAAATAGTTTTTTAAAAAACTGCCCTCCCCGCCGGCGGGGAGTTTAAATAAAATTTAAGTGGTGTGTGTGCAATAAAAAATTACACTTGCGCTGCCCGCACGGTCTGATAACCCTCAAAACGGGACAAAATGACTATTAATAAAGAAACGACGGGACAGGGGAAAAAACATAAAATAACGGTACTGTCCCTTTCAAAACAGGACGTATGGTCAGCCTAGTTTAGAAGCCATTGTGGACCCCCCTCTTACATTGTGTACCTCTTGTACTGAAAGGGCCTTACATTGTAAAAAGCATATTTTAGGTCAAGAAAGTGTGCCTAAGGATGATTCTCAGTCTGAAGAGAATCAGGATATGCCATCCAATTCTCCCCAAGTGTCACAACCTTTAACGCCCACTCAAGCGACTCCAAGTACCTCTAGTGCGTCTAATTCTTTTACTCTGCAGGAGATGGCTGCAGTTATGTCAACTACCCTTACAGAGGTATTATCTAAATTATCAGTGTTACAGGGTAAACACAGTAGGTCAGGTATTAATGTGAATACTGAATCCTCTGATGCTTTATTGGCTATTTCCGATGTACCCTCACAGTGCTCTGAGTTGGGGGTAAGGTAATTGCTGTCTGAGGGAGAACTTTCAGACTCAGGGAATGTGTTACCTCAGACAGATTCGGACGTCATGTCCTTTAAATTTAAGCTTGAACACCTCCACCTGTTACTTCGGGAGGTTTTAGCGACTCTGGATGATTGTGACCCTATTGTGATACCACCAGAGAAATTGTGTAAGATGGACAAATATCTAGAGGTACCTACTTACACAGATGTTTTTCCGGTTCCTAAGAGAATTTCGGAAATTGTAAAAAAGGAATGGGATAGACCAGGTATTCCGTTTTCTCCCCCTCCTAATTTTAAGAAAATGTTTCCCATATCAGACACCATTCGGGACTCTTGGCAAACGGTCCCTAAGGTGGAGGGAGCTATATCTACCCTGGCTAAGTGTACAACTATACCTATTGAGGACAGTTGTGCTTTCAAAGAACCTATGGATAAAAAGTTAGAGGGTCTTCTAAAGAAATTATTCATTCATCAGGGTTTTCTTTTACAACCTATGGCTTGCATTGTTCCAGTTACTACTGCTGCAGCTTTTTGGTTTGATGCTCTAGAAGAGTCTCTAAAGGTTGAGACTCCATTAGATGACATTTTGGATAGAATTAAGGCTCTCAAGCTAGCTAATTCTTTTATTACTGATGCCACTTTTCAAATTGCTAAATTAGCGGCGAAAAATCCAGGTTTTGCCATTTTAGCGCGTAGAGCGTTATGGCTCAAATCTTGGTCTGTGGATGTGTCATCAAAATCTAAGCTCTTAGCTATTCCTTTTAAGGGTAAGACCTTATTCGGACCTGAATTGAAGGAAATCATTTCTGACATTACTGGAGGTAAAGGCCATGCCCTACCTCAAGTTTTAAAACTTTAAAGGAGGACCCTCTGCTTCCTCTTCCTCCACAAAACAGGAAGGGAATTTTGCTCAATCCAAGTCAGTCTGGAGACCCAACCAGGCTTGGAATAAGGGTAAACAATCAAAAAAGCCCGCTGCTGCTACAAAGACAGCATGAAGGGGCAGCCCTCAATCCGGGACCGGATCTAGTAGTTGGCAGACTTGCTTTCTTTGCTCAGGCTTGGGCAAGAGATATTCAGGATCCCTGGGCACTGGAAATTGTGACCCACGGGTATCAACTGGAATTCAAGGATTTTCTCCCAAGAGGGAGGTTTCATCTTTCACGATTATCTGTAGACCAGATAAAAAGAGAGGCGTTCTTACGCTGTGTAAAAGATCTCTCTACCATGGGAGTAATTTGCCCCATTCCAAAACTGGAACAGGGGCAGGGGTTTTACTCAAATCTTTTCGTGGTTCCCAAAAAAGAGGGAACTTTCAGACCCATTTTAGATCTCAAGTGTCTAAACAAGTTTCTCAGAGTTCCATCATTCAAGATGGAGACTATACGAACAATATTACCTATGATCCAGGAAGGTCAATATATGATTACTGTGCATACCTTCATATTCCTATTCAAAAGGATCATCATCAGTTCCTAAGGTTTGCCTTTCTGGACAAACATTATCAGTTTGTGGCTCTTCCTTTCGGGTTGGCCACAGCACCCAGGATCTTCACAAAGGTTTTAGGGTCCCTTCTGGTGGTTCTCAGACCACGGGGCATAGCAGTGGCGCCTTATCTGGACGATATTCTGATCCAGGCGTCAACTTATCAACTGACAAAATCTCACACGGACACAGTGTTGTCTTTTCTGAGAACTCACGGCTGGAAGATAAACAAAGAAAAAAGTTCACTAGTTCCACAAACAAGGGTTCCCTTCTTGGGAACTCTGATAGACTCGGTAGACATGAAAATATTTCTGACGGAGGTCAGATAATCAAAGATCCTAAATACTTGCCGAGCACTTCAGTCCATTCCTCGGCCATCAGTGGCTCAGTGTATAGAGGTCATTGGATTAATGGTAGCGGCAATGGACATCATTCCATTTGCTCGCATTCATCTCAGACCACTGCAGCTGTGCATGCTCAGACAGTGGAATGGGGACTAAGAGATCTGGATCAAGAGACCAGAGACTTTCTTCTTTGGTGGTTGTCGCCGGATCATCTGTCCCAGGGGACTTGTTTCCGCAGACCCTCATTGGTGATAGTGACAACGGACGCCAGCCTACTGGGCTGGGGTGCAGTCTGGAATTCCCTGAAGGCTCAGGGTGTTTGGACTCAGGTGGAGTCTCTACTTCCAATCAACATTCTGGAACTGAGAGCAATATTCAATGCGCTTCAGGCGTGGCCTCACTTGGCTTCGGCCAAATTCATCAGATTCCAGTCGGACAATATCACGATGGTGGTGTATTTCAATCATCAGGGGGGAACAAGGAGTTCCTTAGCGATGATAGAAGTATCAAAGATAATCCGATGGGCGGAGGCCCACTCTTGCTATCTGTCATCAATCTACATCCCAGGAGAAGAGAACTGGGAAGCGGATTTTCTAAGTCGTCAGACTTTTCATCCGGGGGAGTGGGAACTCCATCCGGAGGTGTTTGCCTCATTGACTCGCCAATGGGGCAGACCGGAATTGGACCCGATGGCATCTCGTCAGAATGCCAAGCTTCCACGTTACAGATCCAGGTCGAGGGATCCTCAGACCGAACTGATAGATGCCTTGGCAGTACCTTGGTCGTTCAGCCTAGCTTATGCGTTTCCACTGTTTCCTCTTCTTCCATGTGTGATTGCTCGGATCAAGCAGGAGAGAGTTTCAGTAATCCTGATAGCGTCTGCGTTGTCACGCAGGACTTGGTATGCGGATCTAGTGGACATGTCCTCTCTGCCACCGTGGAAACTTCCTTTGAGACAGGACCTGCTCATTCAAGGTCCTTTCCTGCATCCAAATCTACATTCTCTGCAGCTGACTGCTTGGAGATTGAATGCTTGATTTTATCTAAGCGAGGATTCTCTGATTCGGTCAGCTATATGTACAGCTCTGCTGTGGTGCTCTTTGCCACTTCCTGTTAGCAGGAGGATAATATCCCACAAGTAAGGATGCAATCCGTGGACTCGTCGTATCGTAGAAGAAATCAATTTATCAGGTAAGCATTAATTTCCTTTTTGCCCTGTATATTATTATATTAATGTCTCATTGGCATTGTGAGTGAGGGGCAACATGGATCAAGCTGGGTCCGCTGAGGGGACTTCTGGAGAGGCGCTCTCTGAGGTTTCTTTTTTATAATAATAAAAGCTTCCTTTGAATGGCAAATATAGTGTGTCCCCCAGCACAGTTTTGTAACATTTTTTTACTGTCTGTTCTCCAGTCTCACTCTGCAGGCCCTAGTTCTTTTTTTTTTTAATTTTGTTTATTGTTTTTCCAAGATCAATTCCACAATAAATTTAACATAAATATCTCATAACACAAACCAAAGCTTGATCCATAACTGGATCTCTTTACCACCGGTTATCTAATACGAATCAGTTTACATCTTACATTTTACACATAGTGTCCAGGTAGATCCATCTCTTAACCTGTAATTATGTATCTAAATTATTCATAGTCCCTTCTGCCATTGACTAAACATACATTTCTCAAAGTCTATATGTGGAGAACACAAAAAAATTAACCCATAAATCATGTAATGCCTACTGCATACAATCCTATGCTCCTAACCTAATTGTATTAATGAAGATAATACTTAATAGGGCTTTGAATAATTTGCCTTTTGGTCATATAGAAATTTGCCTTTCATTCAAAATCTTCACATACGACGCCTTT
This sequence comes from Bombina bombina, assembly GCF_027579735.1. Lineage (NCBI taxonomy): Eukaryota > Metazoa > Chordata > Amphibia > Anura > Bombinatoridae > Bombina > Bombina bombina. The sequence continues at coordinate 339,088,486 of NC_069504.1, read as the reverse complement.
TAATATGAGCCAAGGCACAATCTGTATCTGGGTCTCTTTGCATTTGGTTATATGATACCAATCATGTTGCATCCTACACCTAGTGCCCAGGTAAATCAATGTCTTTAACGTTTAATGATACCTTTCAAATATACATAGATACATCTGCCCTTCGCCTAAGAATTTCTCAAAACCTGGGCCTAGGGGACATGCAAAATTGACCCACAAATCACCCGATGTAAACTGGCTGAACTCCTATGCACCCTACTAATGTGTATCACTGAGAGTGGCGCTTGTTGGTGTTAAAAATATTTAGCTTTTTAATCCAGAGTTGTCCACTGTACTCCTCCTAATCATTTACCTTGTTTTTCTTTTATTAATGAACTATTGAACACCTTTTGCTGCTCTGGCACCATGGGATATTATTATGTCATTTAAATATTTGATTGATTCTCTCTATTTGAACCTTAAGCCTTCTTTGCTCTCTGAACTCCCCTCCTCACCTCCTTTGTCTATAGGAACCAAACACAAACAGTCATACACAGACAGCCAAACAGACAACAATAACAACAACCACAACCGCAACGACAACAACAACAACAAAAAATTATATATGTAGAATTTCCCTCCCTCTCCCCCCCCCCTCAATCTGCCCAAGAGCTAGGAAATCTGCCTGTTAGTAGCGCCATACTAAAATAATCAGATCAGGAAAAGATACTATCACCTTCAGCCATTTCTGAAAAAACCTGCTGATCTTTTTTTCCTGAGATAGGGTAATCTCATACTGCTCCATATGAATCTGTAAAAGAATTTTGTTGTTGAATTCCTTCATAGACAGGCTATTTCCCACTTTCCAGGACCTCAACAGCAAATTACTTCCAATTAATACTACTGTATTTTTTAAATATATATTTTGCCCGGCTTGACCCCTATTCTGCAGAAAAAAGACCTGTTTGGCATCCAACCTAGTTTTCCTCACAGGAAATCTGTTTAGCCAATAATTTATTCTATTCCAGAATTTTAGAATTTTCGGGCAAGACCATATACAATGGTTAAGGTCTGCCTTCTGGAATCTGCATCTATAGCAACTATATTCCTCTTGCATTGACCACCTAGACAAGTCTGCAGGTGTAATATATGCTTTATATAGTAGTTTCATGTGCGATTCTCTCCAGCCGATATTCCCTGAGGTTTTGAACATCGTCTGGATACTCTGCTGTAGATCCTCAAAGGAGATCTCAGCCATTTTAATTGTATCTTTTCTAAGTTATCTTTACCTGCCCTTATCCTCAGAGGGTTATACCATATTGAGATTGGGTTTATCCCTACATGGTGTAATTTAAGGTTGGTCTCAATTACCCCCAGGGACCAACTACTACCATGCTTCCCTGTCAGTTGTCCATAATAATTCCTAATTTGTAGGTATGCATAAAACTCTTTGTAAGGCAGGGAGAATTCCTGTGACAACACAGCAAATGTTTTAATTGCCTTTAATTCTTTGTCCTCTAATTGGTGAAGAAATATTAAGCCTTTATGTGCCCATCTCTTAAATATAATATATGTTGAGCCTGGAGGAAAGTCAGGGTTGCCCACGATAGGTAGAAAATATGAAATCTAGTTGTTTATTCCAACCTCTTGTAAGTATTTAATCCATGCTACTATAACATTAAAAATAGTTTTTTTGTTTACCAATTTCTTTGGAGATATTTCCAATCTTCAAGTGTAATAGCCCTTTAAGAGAAAGGGGGGCAATCATATTCTGTTCCATCATTGAGTAGGAAAATAGGTCTTTCCCTGTCAGCCAATCACAAGCAATTTTCAGCAAAAATGAACGGTTATACAATTTAATATCAGGGAACCCCAACTCCCCCCTTTCTTTCTTGTGCATCAGTTTATTAAGAGCTATCTGGACTTTCCCCCCTTTCCAGAAACATTGGCTGCAATATTAATAAAACTTCCTTATGTCCTTTTCTCTGATAAATAGTGGCAGGTTCTGGCACAAAAAAAGGATTTTTGGCAAAATAATAATTTTCACTAAATGAACTTTAGCTGATAGGGTCAGCGGAAGGATCTTCTATTTCTGCACATTTTTTAATGCTGATGACCAAACTTCCTTGTAATTTAGCTCATACCAGTCGGCAGGATTTTTGCTTAAAATAATCCCTAGGTATTTGATCTGCTCTTTAGCCTCTTTAAAGGGTGTCTTAATTACACTCCCTACAGTTTTGTGTAACCATAAAATTTCTGATTTTGATAAATTAATCTTATATCCTGAAAAGGTACTGACATCGCTTATAATTTCTAATAGGATGGGAATATTCTTTTTGGAATCCCTGATGAATACCATCAGGTCATCTGCATATAATGACAGCACTACCCTTCTCCCTCCTAAAAATAGACCTTCCAGTTCCTTCCTTAGCAATGTCGCTAATGGCTCTATTGCTATGTTGAATAGTAGGGGTGAGAGCGGGCATCCCTGTCTCGTACCTTTCCTGATTTTAATAGAAGAAGACCCTTGACCGTTGATTGAAAGAACCGAAGTTGGGTTGCTATATATAGTCTTTATAAAGTCTGCAAACTGTCCTGTAAGCCCAAAATTGTCAATTGATGTAAATAGGTGGTCCCATGCGATTGAATCAAAAGCCTTCTCGGCGTCGATGGTAATTATAGCAGCCTCTTTCCTTTCACTATCTTTCCCATTGTCTTTATTAACCCAATAGTGTTCAATTAAAGAGAGAACCCTTCACATATGTTTTGTTGAGTTCCTACCTGCCATGAATCCCGATTGATCTGTATGTATTAAAGGATCTAGTACAGATTTAAGCCTATTAGCAATTATTGAGGTCAAGAGCTTATAATCATTGTTTAACAATGATATTGGTCTGTAGGAATCAACTGATTCTGGATTTTTATCTTTCTTTAATTTCAGTGTAATGATGGATGCAGTAAAATAGGGGGGTTGCATATTGCTTTGTATATAGTATTGATTAAAAAGAAGTTGCAAAGTTGGTGAAATGGAATCTTGTAATATTTTATAAAATTCTATGGGAAGTTGGTCTGGGCCTGGGGCTTTGTTTAATGCTGCTTTTTGAATTTATTTAACAATATCTTCCTGCATTATGGGAGCATTTAATAAACTTAAGCCTTCTTGTGATATTTTGGGTAATCTAATTTTCCCCCAGAATGACTTCTTATTCACAAAATTTATATCGCTCTGTGTATATAATCCCTGATAAAATATTTGAAAGACCTTATTAATCTCATTAGGTGTCACAAATCTTCCTTCCTTGTTCTTAATGGCCTCTATATAGTTCTTCTTTTTACGGGCCTTTACCAAGTGAGCAACCCACTTAATATTTTTGCCCGAAAAGCTAGAGAATATCGCTTTTGTTTAAGTTCTTTCTGTTGTTCCTGTTGGTGTATAAAACTGTCTCTAATTTTCTTAGCATCTTGGTATTTCGACCAAGATCTAGAGTCAGGATGATCTATATATTTTCTATAGGTGTTTCTCACCGCGCTATTCAGACCCACTTCTCTAGCTTTAAACACTTCTTTCCATTTCAATAACATAGCTTTGATCTCACCCCGGAAAAAGGCTTTCTCTGCCTCCCAAAATATTTCGATTTTAGGTAAATATGCCTTGTTGTTGTTATAAAACTCATCCCACAATCTTCTGAGCTCATGTTGGAATTGGATATTATGTATTAAGTATCTGGGGAAGAAAAATACATACAGAAAAATTAATCTTACCCTTCATTTTCAATGTAATGTAGGCATGATCTTAAAGATATATATCTGCAATACCCACTTCCAGGTCCATACCAAGCATGTTTTCACCCAACAGAAAAAAGTCTATACGAGAAAGTGTTTTGTGCGTCTTAGATTCGCACGTAAATGCTCTACCGTCAGGATTGTGAATACGCCAGATATCTTTGAGTTTGAGATTTCTGCAAAATTTATCAAGCCATTTGGCTTCTATATTATATTGTCTAGAGTTCACTGTCTTCAATCTATCTAGTTTGGGATGTATAGTCATGTTGAAATCCCCCACCACAATTAAATTTGCATTCACGTGTGGTAATAACTTAAGGTATACTCTGTCCCAGAATTCTAGCTCCAATTGATTGGGGGCATAAAGATTGCACAAAACATATCTAATCTTCTCAATCTCAAATTGTATAATCATATATCGATCTCCTTCATCCAACTCTTGCGAAATAATTTGTACATTGAGATCTTTTTAAAAAGACAAGCAACCCCTCTCTTTCTCCTAACACATGGAGTGGCTACCACTTCACCAATCCATTTCACTTTAAATTTATTCATTTCTTGCAAACTCAAGTGTGTCTCTTGAATGACTGCAATATCGGTATGCATTTTTTGTAGGTGACTTATTACCCTTTTCCTTTTGATTGGCGATATTACTCCTCCCACGTTCCAAGATACTATGTTTAAGTTTTTAGCCATCCTTTACTTCTACAGTCTACTAAACGATAATAGTATGGCTCTAGAGGCAATACATGTGACCAGTGAGAGGTTGGGTAGGGAAAGAGAGAGAGAAGAAAAAAAAAACACACAACACCCCACACACACACACACAGCAAGTCCCCATATCACAGTATAATATATATATATATATATATATATATATATATATATATATATATATATATATATATATATATATATATATATATGCCCTTTGACCTGTCTTCGTATAGTATAAGTGGACTTAAATTTGGGACTCTCTGCTGAGTTTAATAATTTGAGGATTAAATTTCTATAAGTATACATTATAATTATTATAGTTATTCAGTCCATAAGGTTTCACACTGTTCAATAAATGTACCCATTTGCATTCCATTCTCAGCAATGTTTGTTCAATGTTGCCTCCTCTTATACCCAGATTTGCTTGTTGCAAAACTGTAAAGGTTAGCAGATGTTCATTGCAATTATGTTTGGAGTGGAAATGTTTTGCTACGCTGGTTATGGTTTTATTATTCTCCAAATCCTTTTTGGCATTCTTAATATTTCTACTATGCTCCATAATTCTGGTTCTTACTTGGTGAGTCGTCATTCCGACATAGAAAAGTTTACACGGACATTGTTGTGCATAGACAACTCCTAGCGTAGTACGTGAAAAATGGACTGACAGAATATGCTTCCTGCCATATTTGTCATGAATTTCTTTGATTTTCCATACCTTTGGGCATGTGTTGCATGTACCACACGGAAACATGCCTTTAGACTGACTTTCTTTTCATGGGTGATGGATATAGTGACTTTTGACCAAGGTGTCTTTTAGGTTCCTTGGTCTTTTATATCCTATGGATACCCTGGCCTAGATTTGGAGTTCGGCGGTAGCCGTCAAAACCAGCGTTAGAGGCTCCTAACACTGGTTTTGGCCGCCCGCTGGTATTTGGAGTCAGTGATTAAAGGGTCTAACGCTCACTTTTCAGCCGCAACTTTTCCATACCGCAGATCCCCCTACGCCATTTGCGTAGCCTATCTTTTCAATGGGATCTTTCTAACGCTGGTATTTAGAGTCGTTTCTGAAGTGAGCGTTAGAGCTCTAACGACAAAACTCCAGCCGCCTGAAAATAGCAGGAGTTAAGAGCTTTCTGGGCTAACGCCGGTTTATAAAGCTCTTAACTACTGTACCCTAAAGTACACTAACACCCATAAACTACCTATGTACCCCTAAACCGAGGTCCCCCCACATCGCCGCCACTCGATTTAAATTTTTAACCCCTAATCTGCCGACCGCCACCTACGTTATACTTATGTACCCCTAATCTGCTGCCCCTAACCCCGCCGACCCCTATATTATATTTCTTAACCCCTAACTTGCCCCCCACAACGTCGCCGCAAGCTACTTAAAATAATTAACCCCTAATCTTCCGACCGCAAATCGCTGCCACCTACGTTATCCCTATGTACCCCTAATCTGCTACCCCTAACATCGCCGACCCCTATATTATATTTATTAACCCCTAATCTGCCCCCCTCAACGTCGCCGACACCTGCCTACACTTATTAACCCCTAATCTGCCGAGCGGACCTGAGCGCTACTATAATAAAGTTATGAACCCCTAACCCGCCTCACTAACCCTATCATAAATAGTATTAACCCCTAATCTGCCCTCCCTAACATCGCCGACACCTAACTTCAATTATTAACCCCTAATCTGCCGACCGGAGCTCACCGCTATTCTAATAAATGTATTAACCCCTAAAGCTAAGTCTAACCCTAACACTAACACCCCCCTAAGTTAAATATAATTTTTATCTAACGAAATAAATTAACTCTTATTAAATAAATGATTCCTATTTAAAGCTAAATACTTACCTGTAAAATACATCCTAATATAGCTACAATATAAATTATAATTATATTATAGCTATTATAGGATTAATATTTATTTTACAGGTAACTTTGTAATTATTTTAACCAGGTACAATAGCTATTAAATAGTTAAGAACTATTTAATAGTTACCTAGTTAAAATAATAACAAAATTACCTGTAAAATAAGTCCTAACCTAAGATATAATTAAACCTAACACTACCCTATCAATAAAATAATTAAATAAACTACCTACAATTACCTACAATTAACCTAACACTACACTATCAATAAATTAATTAAACACAATTCCTACAAATAAATACAATTAAATAAACTAGCTAAAGTACAAAAAATAAAAAAGATCTAAGTTACAGAAAATAAAAAAATATTTACAAACATAATAAAAATATTACAACAATTTTAAACTAATTACACCTACTCTAAGCCCCCTAATAAAATAACAAAGCCCCCCAAAATAAAAAATTCCCTACCCTATTCTAAATTAAAAAAGTTACAAGCTCTTTTACCTTACCAGCCCTGAACAGGGCCCTTTGCGGGGCATGCCCCAAGAATTTCAGCTCTTTTGCCTGTAAAAGAATAAATACAATACCCCCCCCCCCCAACATTACAACCCACCACCCACATACCCCTAATCTAACCCAAACCCCCCTTAAATAAACCTAACACTAAGCCCCTGAAGATCTTCCTACCTTGTCTTCACCATACCAGGTTCACCGATCCGTCCTGAAGAGCTCCTCCGATGTCCTGATCCAAGCCCAAGCGGGGGCTGAAGAGGTCCATGATCCGGTCAAAGTCTTCATCCAAGCGGGGCAGAAGAGGATCTTCCATCCGATTGAAGTCATCATCCAGGCGGCATCTTCGATCTTCTTCCATCCGGAGCGAAGCGGCAGGATCCTGAAGACATCCAGCGCGGAACATCCATCCGGACCGACGACTGAACGACGAATGACTGTTCCTTTAAGGGACGTCATCCAAGATGGCGTCCCTCGAATTCCGATTGGCTGATAGGATTCTATCAGCCAATCGGAATTAAGGTAGGAATTTTCTGATTGGCTGATGGAATCAGCCAATCAGAATCAAGTTCAATCCGATTGGCTGATCCAATCAGCCAATCAGATTGAGCTCGCATTCTATTGGCTGATCGGAACAGCCAATAGAATGCGAGCTCAATCTGATTGGCTGATTGGATCAGCCAATCGGATTGAACTTGATTCTGATTGGCTGATTCCATCAGCCAATCAGAAAATTCCTACCTTAATTCCGATTGGCTGATAGAATCCTATCAGCCAATCGGAATTCGAGGGACGCCATCTTGGATGACGTCCCTTAAAGGAACAGTCATTCGTCGTTCAGTCGTCGGTCCGGATGGATGTTCCGCGCTGGATGTCTTCAGGATCCTGCCGCTTCGCTCCGGATGGAAGAAGATCGAAGATGCCGCCTGGATGATGACTTCAATCGGATGGAAGATCCTCTTCTGCCCCGCTTGGATGAAGACTTTGACCGGATCATGGACCTCTTCAGCCCCCGCTTGGGCTTGGATCAGGACATCGGAGGAGCTCTTCAGGACGGATCGGTGAACCTGGTATGGTGAAGACAAGGTAGGAAGATCTTCAGGGGCTTAGTGTTAGGTTTATTTAAGGGGGTTTGGGTTAGATTAGGGGTATGTGGGTGGTGGGTTGTAATGTTGGGGGGGTATTGTATTTATTCTTTTACAGGCAAAAGAGCTGAAATTCTTGGGGCATGCCCCGCAAAGGGCCCTGTTCAGGGCTGGTAAGGTAAAAGAGCTTGTAACTTTTTTAATTTAGAATAGGGTAGGGAATTTTTTATTTTGGGGGGCTTTGTTATTTTATTAGGGGGCTTAGAGTAGGTGTAATTAGTTTAAAATTGTTGTAATATTTTTATTATGTTTGTAAATATTTTTTTATTTTCTGTAACTTAGATCTTTTTTATTTTTTGTACTTTAGCTAGTTTATTTAATTGTATTTATTTGTAGGAATTGTGTTTAATTAATTTATTGATAGTGTAGTGTTAGGTTAATTGTAGGTAATTGTAGGTAGTTTATTTAATTATTTTATTGATAGGGTAGTGTTAGGTTTAATTATATCTTAGGTTAGGACTTATTTTACAGGTAATTTTGTTATTATTTTAACTAGGTAACTATTAAATAGTTCTTAACTATTTAATAGCTATTGTACCTGGTTAAAATAATTACAAAGTTACCTGTAAAATAAATATTAATCCTATAATAGCTATAATATAATTATAATTTATATTGTAGCTATATTAGGATGTATTTTACAGGTAAGTATTTAGCTTTAAATAGGAATCATTTATTTAATAAGAGTTAATTTATTTCGTTAGATAAAAATTATATTTAACTTAGGGGGGTGTTAGTGTTAGGGTTAGACTTAGCTTTAGGGGTTAATACATTTATTAGAATAGCGGTGAGCTCCGGTCGGCAGATTAGGGGTTAATAATTGAAGTTAGGTGTCGGCAATGTTAGGGAGGGCAGATTAGGGGTTAATACTATTTATGATAGGGTTAGTGAGGCGGATTAGGGGTTAATAACTTTATTATAGTAGCGCTCAGGTCCGCTCGGCAGATTAGGGGTTAATAAGTGTAGGCAGGTGTCGGCGACGTTGAGGGGGGCAGATTAGGGGTTAATAAATATAATATAGGGGTCGGCGATGTTAGGGCAGCAGATTAGGGGTACATAGGGATAACATAGGTTGCGGCGGTTTACGGAGCGGCAGATTAGGGGTTTAAAAAAATATGCAGGGGTCAGCGATAGCGGGGGCGGCAGATTAGGGGTTAATAAGTGTAAGGTTAGGGGTGTTTAGACTCGGGGTACATGTTAGAGTGTTAGGTGCAGACGTAGGAAGTGTTTCCCCATAGGAAACAATGGGGCTGCGTTAGGAGCTGAACGCTGCTTTTTTGCAGGTGTTAGGTTTTTTTTCAGCTCAAACAGCCCCATTGTTTCCTATGGGGGAATCGTGCACGAGCACGTTTTTGAGGCCGGCCGCGTCCGTAAGCAACTCTGGTATCGAGAGTTGCATTTGCGGTAAAAATGCTCTACGCTCCTTTTTTGGAGCCTAACGCAGCATTTGATTAAACTCTCGATACCAGAGTTAAATTTATGGTGCGGCCAGAAAAAAGCCCGCGGAGTGTTAACAGCCCTTTTACCGCCGAACTCCAAATCTAGGCCCCTGTCTCCAATTTGACGTGCTAGTAGGGGGTCATTGAGTAAGATGCGCCAGTTCTCAATTATTATATTCGTAATTTGTTTGATTTGAGGATTGAATGGTGTAATGAATCGTGGTTTGTTATCAACTTTTTTTGGACGGGGTTGTAATAACGTTTGGCGATTCATCTTCATAACGTGTGTTTGCTCGTTTGATTGAGCATTTGCTATATCCTCTGTCTTGTAATCTGCTCATTAGTTTTTTCGCTTCTTGTTTGTATTCTGTTATGTCTGAGCAGTTTCTTCTCAGCCGGATAAATTCTCCCTTCGGTATTGCGGATAGGGTACAGGGTGCATGTGCACTCGTCTGGTGTAATAAGGTGTTTGTAGCTGTTTCCTTTCTGTATAAGGTTGTACTTATTTTACCTTGATGATCTGTTTGTATTGTTAGATCCAGGAAGTTCACCCTTTGACGATTGTACTCGTATGTCAGTTTTAAATTGAGATTGTTATTATTCAGGGTGGTCATGAAACTTTTCAGTTTGTCTTCTGAGCCCTTCCAGATGAATAGGATGTCATCTATGTAACGTATCCATAGTGGGATATGCTGCATATAGTTGTCATTTTCACTTGAGAATACAGTATTGTTCTCCCACCACCCCAAAAATAAATTTGCACACGTGGGTGCACATGCTGTCCCCATTGCTGTGCCCTGGGTGTGTAAATAGAAGTGGTCTTTGAATGTAAAATAATTGTGATGTAATACATAATGTACTAGTTGTTTGATAAACTCGTTGTGATCTTGGTTGTCAGATATATTAGTTGAAAGAAAATATGAAATAGATTTTACACCTAGATGATGTTGGATGCTCGTATGAAGAGATTCTACATCGGCTGTAACTAGGAAAGCATTTTGAGATAGTGTGAGGTTGTCAAGTTTTTGTAGCACCTCCATAGTATCCTTGACATATGAAGGTAATGTATAAAGATACTCTCTTAGTCTTTTGTCTATGTACTGACTTGGCTTTTCTGTAAGACTGTTGTTACCAGAAACTATTGGATGACCTGGAGGGTTATTGATATTTTTGTGTATCTTAGGGATAAGATAAAAAGTTGCAGTTGTTGAGTGAGGTTGTGTCAGAAATTGTTTTTCTAAGGAATTAATTATTTGATCTCTGTAGGCCTTCTCTATCATTTTGTTATACTTTTCCATTATACATTTGAGTGAGGTTGCCAAATAGTTTTTTATAGCATTGGTCATTTTGAAGTTGTTTCATAGCCTCTTGTAGGTAAATGTTTTTATACCATAGTACTATATTGCCTCCTTTGTCGGATGGCTTTATGATGGTATCGTGCCAGGTTCTTATCTCTTGTAAAGCTAATTGTTCTTGTCTTGTTAAATTAGAGGTACTTCTATACTCAGACAAATTCTCAATTCTTTGACATACTATCTCATTAAATACTTGAATTTGAGGTGATAAGTTACTTGGAGGAACATATTTTGATTTATTCTTGATTCCTTGTCTCCAGTTGGTATCAGGGTTCATATCTTCTGTATTATCTTGTAGTAGTTCCTGCAAATCTTGCAGTGCTGATTGGTCTGATATTGTCCAATCTTCTCTGAGTTCTTTTTTAGCATAAAGCTTCTTAAAGGGACATTTTACCCAAATTTTTTCTTTCATGATTCAGATAGAGCATACAATTTTAAGCATCTTTCTAATTTACTCCTATTGTCAAATTTTCTTTATTCTCTTTGTATCTTTATTTGAAAAGCAAGAATTTAAGTTTAGATGCCAGCCCATTTTTGGTGAACAACCTGGGTTGTCCTTGCTGATTGGATAGCACCAATAAACAAGTGCTGTCCATGGTCTGAACCACAAATTGGCTGGTTCCTTAGCTTAGATGTCTTCCTTTTCAAATAAAGAAAGCACGAAAATGAAGAAAAATTGATAATAGGAGTAAATTAGAAAGTTGCTTAAAATTGCATGCTCTATCTGAATCACAAAAGAAAAAATTTGGGCTCAGTGTCCCTTTAAGCAGGAGTTTTCTGGTAAAAAGGTTTATATCTTTAATCAGTTCAAATTTATTTAGACTGTTTGTAGGGCAAAAGCTGAGTCCTTTGGATAAGCTTGAAATATGATCTTCATTTAAAGTATGGTTAGTAAGATTTATAATCTTTAGGTTCCAATCCTGATCTTTGAGAAGGGGCTGGGTTGCCTCCTTCTTGTCTCCCTTGGGGGTACTGATTCTGGTTTCCTTTTGTTTGGCCTCGATTCTTGAGACTTTTGATTGATTGGTGGGGTTCGGTGTGTATCTCTGGTTACCCCTACAAAAGTTGCTGTTGAAGTACTTGGGGTTGCTCTATCTCTGTTTTCTAGTGCTTGTATTTGTGATCTGGTATACGTTATTGGCTGGATGTTAATTTCACTGTTGATGCTTTCTATAGAGGTGTCTGATTCTGAGATTTCTAGCTCACTTTCATTTAGTTGTGTTACATTTGAATTGTAAGTAGAATTGCGAGGGCGTGTTCTATATCTCTTCTGCCATTTATACACTTTTTTATTTAGGTAGTCTGCTTGATCTCGTTGATATTTCTCTTTTTTGTTTTGAATTAATTCATTTTCCAGTCTGTCTAATTCAGTTTGATACTGTTTGTATAGACTGTTAAATTTGTCTAAATTTTCAAAAGTTTTGAGATTTTCATTGTGTATTTTTATTTCGGCTTCTAGAGAAGCCACTTCATCTTGATCAGCCTGTATTAATATTTGTGTTTGTGAGCATGTAGCTAGAGCTTTTTCCCATCTATCAATATGTTCCTGTTTTTTGAGATCATAACCTGGGAACATTTTTATCCGTAACACCCTGGGTATCATGTTGTCTTGTTGATATCTTTGGAAAAAATGTAAGTTCCACCACCTTTAGATTATTTATTTTATCCTCTCCTACGTTCTGAGGTTGTTCATTAGATACATTAAATATTGTGTTCATCTGTTTTGCTGTCTCATTAATAAATAATTTTGTAAGCTCATGAGGAAAGTGTGTAGGATTAGTTCCTGAAAACCTAGTTATGCCTAGGTAAATTTTACAAATTGTTAGACAAAAAATGGGAACAAGAAATATGTCTTTATTATTTTAATCCTATAGTGTCTTGTCTTGATATTCTATTATCTGTGCTTTTAGTACACCTATAGGAGTGGTGCGTAAGCATAAAAGATAAATTTCAACTAGAAAGACATCACTCACTAAATAGTGAGTATGTCCAGAAAGTATGCTTTATGCACCGTTATTAGTATTGAGTCAAGTTTGTAGTGTAGATACTGTAAGGATGATAAAAAATAACTTTTATTTTATATAAATAAAAATACAGCAGATATTTATGTATTTCTACTGCCCACTTCAATTTAAAACCACATCTTCTTGTACTAATATGTTAGTATCACTGTATACATAGGTTTGCTTAGGAATCTATTATTTTCCAATGTTGGTGACAATTGATAAGATCAGTACTCTGTGAAAGAAATGGGCCTTTTATTTCTGGCATGATTACAGAGTGCTAATTTTATAAGTTTTATGTTATGATTTGCCCACAAATTGGGTATTTAGAATCTCCCTCTATTGGATTAATATATCCTAAAACATTGTTTATTTGTGTTGTGCATAAAGTTTTAATCACTGCTGTATCATGTCTGTTTCAACTGTAACATATATCTTCTTCTAGTTTGCTGGATGCTACTGTTGTTGTGTTAAGTTGAAACTAATTTGTTTCTCTATTGTATAGCGTTCAGAGCATCATATAACTCTTACTTAATTTGTGCAAGTTTTGATTTCCCCACGTTATCAGGTATGGTATTAACACTATTTGATATTTGTATAACCTAAAAGCTAAAGTAGTATAACATAGAAATACTCTTACTTGATGATGCTTTTAGCTGTATATCAGTCAGTATTGGACTTACTAGGAGCAAATGCCTTTTATGTTATGACTGGTTTATTTATTATTCCGGTTTATGTTATAATTTATTGTTACCACAGTTGTGCTTACTGACATTTATCTTTTTCTTTCACTTTACCCGGATACATAAGCCTTTTCTCCACTGTATCTAAATGCTTGTGTTTAACATGTAGGTGTTAAATGGTTGAATCCGTTAGTGTTTTTTTGTTACACTGTAACACTATAAATAAATCAATCGTTTGCTGTTCTATTCACTTATGTGATGTGGCAGCTATGATAGTTTACTTTTAAAATGCTTATAACTGGTGGTGATTTTGGCTGCACATCAATCTAAAATTAACTTGCAGTGTGAAAATGGCTGTTAAGATTGTATCAGGCTGTTTGTTATGCCGGTCCTCACTTGTATTATATAGCACAGTTATTTCCAAATGGCACTTTTGTTAATATTTTACCTTGACCGGCTTTACAAATCAACCGCTAGCCAATTTATGTCACGTTACCACTTTTCACTACAGCAGCTAAACGACTATTACTTAACATGCATACTAAACCCAGCTGACGCTTTCCACCAGTTAAGTCCGCTAGGGCTTTGCTAGTGTTGCACTATAGCTGGTTAGATGAATTTTATACTACATTCCTCTTATTGCCATTGTAGTATAATACAATCCTTATTACTGTACTATATGTGCGTTTTAAGGTTAACGCTTGCCACAAATGAAATAAATTAGTCTTTCCTGCAGATTTGACTATTATTACAGCTACTATGTATCAATAGTATATAAGTATTGCTGTAGATACAGCGCACTCTTATGTGCTAGGATACTATGGTCCACAACACTGTAAATCCATACCTCTCGTTTTGGATTGGGTATCGAAAAGCCATCAGGTTTGGTTGTTGCTCCAGTCAGTCAACTAGGCATACAATGTTAGACATAACAGAAGGATGAATAGTTACTTGTGTGTGTACTCAACATAGGTGATGTTTGAAACTAATGGTCTTATATGATTAGAAAAATAGACAATGTAATTCCACATTGACCTAAGAGCTTTCTAATAATTTTTAATAATAGAATCAAGGGCTCAATGTATTAGCGTGATTATGTAAGGCTTTGCTATACTGAGAGACCACTATGTACATGTATTGATTTGGTGTGACGATATAACAAAAAACTGATTTGATGTGATAAAGATAGTGAAATGTGAACGTAACACTGTGACTCATACATGCAGTGACACTAAAAATCGTAATAAAAAAAAGTGTGATTGAACATTATTTGTGTCTTAAAAATTAATTACTTGTATGAAAAACAACTTAATATAATATAGTCTTTATTATTGTGATTAAGATGAATTGTTGTGGTAGAGCAAATCTATAATGCGTTTTGCTCTGTCATATATGAAGTGTTATTAATATTGGTGAAAAAAATTGAAGAATTATACCTGGCTAAATGAACTTGGTATAACAAGTGATGTTTACATGCTGTTTAAAACTAATCTCTTTATACACTCCAGTGATGCTTGTAAACGTGTTCATATGAAGTGTTATGTAATAATATGGAAACTTTGACTTAGTGAGTTTATTGTGTTTCCCTGTCTTTTTAATGACTAAGTTAAATTTTTGTGAAAATAAATATTAGTGATTGTTAGGTGTTGGTGATTGTAGTGAGGGAGCTGAATTGATATTCTATGTTCCAAGTATGCTCACAATATTATATTGATATTATTGTTCTTATTACCATCTTTTCCAATCATCCTATTGTGAGGGGAAATATGTTAGCATACTTAGCTTGTGAACATATGAATGTTTTGGATGAATGTTGGACTTGGAAAATTAAAATTATCCTCTTAAGTAATTGCAATTTTGCTTATATAGTCAATGTGTTATTGTATGTCATGTTAGACATGACACAGAGGACTCTATATTCATATATCATATTGATGCCCTTTGACCTGTCTTGGTCTGATAGTATAAGTGGACTCAAATTTAGGACTCTCTGCTGAGTTTAATAATTTGAGAATTACATTTCTATAAGTATAATTTTTATAGTCATTCAGTCCATAAGGTTTCATACTGTTCAATAAATGTACCCATTTGCATTCCATTCTCAGCAATGTTTGTTCAATGTTGCCTCCTCTTATACCCAGATTTGCTTGTTGCAAAACTGTTAAGGTTAGCAGATGTTCATTGCAATTATGTTTGGAGTGGAAATGTTTTGCTACTCTGGTTATGGTTTTATTATTCTCCAAATCCTTCTTGGCATTCTTAATATTTCTACTATGCTCCATAATTCTGGTTCTTACTTGGCGAGTCGTCATTCCGACATAGAAAAGTTTACACGGACATTGTAGTGCATAGACAACTCCTAGCGTAGTACATGAAAAATGGGCTGACAGAATATGCTTCCTGCCATATTTGTCATGAATTTCTTTGATTTTCCATACCTTTGGGCATGTGTTGCATGTACCACACGGAAACATGCCTTTAGAATGACTTTCTTTTCTTGTGTGATGGATATAGTGACTTTTGACCAAGGTGTCTTTTAGGTTCCTTGGTCTTTTATATCCTATGGATACCCTGTCTCCAATTTGACTTGCTAGTAGGGGGTCATTGAGTAAGATGTGCCAGTTCTCATTTATTATATTCATAATTTGTTTGATTTGAGGATTAAATGGTGTAATCAATCGTGGTTTGTTATCAACTTTTTTTGGACAGGGTTGTAATAACGTTTGGCGATTCATCTTCATAACATGTGTGTTTGCTCGTTTGATTGAGCGTTTGCTATATCCTCTGTCTTGTAATCTGCTCATTAGTTTTTTCGCTTCTTGTTTGTATTCTGTTATGTCTGAGCAGTTTCTTCTCAGCCGGATAAATTCTCCCTTCGGTATTGCGGGGGGGGGGGGGGGGAGGCAGATCATAGTCTTTAAACAGTTCATTTTCATAAACTATTTTTTCTTCTACCATACTCATTAATAAATTGGCATATTATGGGGCCACGTTGGACCCCATGGCTGTCCCTCTTATCTGAATGAACCAATCATCCTGAAACATGTAAATGTACATTGTTGTTGAGTGTATCCTCTATCTACATGCATGTAGATAGAGGATACACTCAACAACAATGTACATCTATTGAAGAATTGTTAAGGCTGATTTTATACTGGAATCATTTTATGTTTCAGGATGATTGGTTCATTCAGATAAGAGGGATAGCCATGGGGTCCAACGTGGCCCCATCATACGCCAATTTATTCATGAGTATGGTAGAAGAAAAAATAGTTTATGAAAATGAACTGTTTAAAGACTATGATCTGCCCCCCCCCCCCCCCCCGCAATACCGAAAGGAGAATTTATCCGGCTTAATAGATGATATATTTGGCGTATGGTGGGGTACCGTGGACTCCTTGGTAAAATTTATAGCTGACCTAAATTCTACTGTAAGAGATTTGGAGTTCACATTAAATTATAGTGAAGAAAGCATTATGTTTTTGGACACTAGAGTGTACAAGAAAGGCTCTGTATTAGAGTTTGATCTATACTCCAAGGAAACCGATAGGAATACATTGTTACAGTACCATAGTTTCCATCCACGCCATTTAGTGGAATCACTCCCTAAAATTCAATTAATGAGGGTTCAACGTATAGTAACAGAACCTGAAAATTATGATAAGAGATCTAAAGAAATGCAAGAAAAGTTTCGTAATAGAGGTTATCCCCAAAGTGTTTTAGATAAAAGTAGTCAAAATCTAGTGGCCAGAAATAAAGATAAAGACAATAGTAAGAGAATGATTTTTTTCATCACAATATAGTACACATGGTAGTCAAATAGCCAAAATCATAAATAAACACTGGCATATATTACAGAGATGTAACAGCCAAATAATGGAATTTAGAGAGAACCCCATTATAGCCTATAAAAGGGTTAAAAACTTAGGGAACTATTTTGTGAAGTCTGATATAGGACCATCTAAACAATGGCAGCAAGGTCACTTAAGCAAAAAGAATTTAGGGTGTTATCCCTGTCTGGGATGCATCAGTTGTAATTCAATAATAAGGGGTAAAGAGTTATTCCACCCTAGGAGTGGAAAAAAACTGACTATTAGATTTTTTTTTTACTTGTGATACAACTTATGCAGTCTATTTAATTAAATGCCTATTTTCCCTCATCTATATTGGAGAGACGGTAAGAAAAGTGAAGGATAGGCTTAGTCAGCGTCGCTCCAATATTAGATGTGGGAACAGGGAGGCACCGGTAGTTTATCCCACCATTTTTTAGAAAAAAGGCCATAGTATTAGCCAACTCAGGTGGCAAGTCATTGATCATGTGGGCCCTCAAAGAAAGGGAGGGGACCGGGAAAAATTACTCAAACAAAAAGAAATGTACTGGATTTATAAATTGGGGACGTTGGTCCCAAATGGCATGAATAGGGACTTTGAATGGCCAGTATTTTGGTAAGGAGGTAGTTATGGTAATGTATACTGTATAGAGATATTATTCCTATTGTTGTACTAGGTGCAGGGTTAGCAGTTATGTGACAGATGAAACTATGATATCAGTAGGCTTTTAAAAATGGTATATAAAAAGTCATGTTTTGAAAATATTTTGTATAATGAATTGTGTTAAGAAAATGTAGTGATTGATAGTTATATACTTTGTACAGCATGTGGCGCTCAAGGATAGAAGTTATTGGCGCCAAGCCAAACAGTTTAAAAGTAGCACCTCTGAGTATAATGTGTATAGCATGATTAAGTGACAGCAGTCACGAAACGTTGCTCATTTTTGTCAATAAAGACATTTTTTATATAAGTTGTGCTGTGGACATTTTCATGTGTGCTTATACTGAGTGGAATTGGCAGATTTCCACGGTCTTCACGAGCACATTGTCTATCTGGCAGCTGTCCCACTCTTCATTTGGTTTGGAGAGCTTTGGGGAGGCCCGTAACAAACTCAATACTAGCCAGCATTTCTGTTAACATGTGACCGGGCCTTGATCGCAGCACAGTCAATCAGTGTGAGCCTACACGAGCAACGATAGGTAATAAGTTCTACCAGGCTTCTCACGAACACATACAAAGATACTTGCAGCACTAACCACAGGATTAAGAATTGCCAAATATACACACGTTAAGAAGTTTCAAATAACAAAGGGGGGTTAAAAAGTAAAAAAGGAGACCCTGGCTTGATCTCACCGCAAAAAAACAAACCAAACATTATGCCTGAGCTGCCTCACACTTAAGGGGCTTATAGTTGAAAGGGCCAATTTCTACCAGGCTGAATACATACTTTAAAGAAGGAGTGACCTTTTTCATTTCTCCCACCCCTGCTCTCGGCCATATATAATACATATCTATAATGATTCCAAAGAAAGGTCAGAAAATGGACAAGCCCACAAAGACATTGACACAGAACCCATCTGTATCCTCCTTTTTCCACGCAAACAACACAAAAGCTAATGCATCTCCCCCGCCGAGTGATAGCCAAGCTGTGACACATAACTTTGGGTCTGCATCTAGCCAACAGGCAACTTTGTATTTATTTTAACCAGGTACAATAGCTATTAAATAGTTAAGAACTATTTAATAGTTAAAATAGTTAAAATAATTACAAAATTACCTGTAAAATAAATCCTAACCTAAGTTACATATAAACCTAACACTACACTATCAATAAATTAATTAAATAAACTACCTACAATTATCTACAATTAAACCTAACACTACACTATCCGATCAGCCAATAGAATGCAAGCTCAATCTGATTGGCTGATCGGATCAGCCAATTGGATTGAACTTGATTCTGATTGGCTGATTCCATCAGCCAATCAGAATTTTCCTACCTTAATTCCGATTGGCTGATAGAATCCTCTCAGCCAATAGGAATTCGAGGGACGCCATCTTGGATGACGTCCCTTAAAGGAACCGTCATTCGTCGGGAAGTCGTCGGTGAAGATGGATGTTCCGCGTCGGCGGGATGAACACGGATCCGGAAGAAAGAAGATTGAAGATGCCGTTGATAGAAGACTTCAGCCGGATCATGGACCTCTTCAGCTCCCGCTTGGATGAAGACTTCAGCGGGATCATGGACATCTTCAGCCCCCCGCTTGGGCTTGGATCAAGACATCGGAGGAGCTCTTCTGGATCGATCGGTGAACCTGGTATGGTGAAGATAAGGTAGGAAGATCTTCAGGGGCTTAGTGTTAGGTTTATTTAAGGGGGGTTTGGGTTAGATTAGGGGTATGTGGGTGGTGGGTTGTAATGTTGGGGGGGGGTATTGTACGTGTTTTTTTTACAGGCAAAAGAGCTGAATTCTTTGGGGCATGCCCTGCAAAGGGCCCTGTTCAGGGCTGGTAAGGTAAAAGAGCTTTGAACTTTTGTAATTTAGAATAGGGAAGGGCATTTTTTTATTTTGGGGGTCTTTGTTATTTTATTAGGGGGCTTAGAGTAGGTGTAATTAGTTTAAAATTGTTGTAATTTTTTTCTAATGTTTGTAAATATTTTTTTATTTTTTGTACTTTAGTTAGTTTATTTAATTGTATTTATTTGTAGGAATAGTATTTAATTTATTTATTGATAGTGTAGTGTTAGGTTTAATTGTAGATAATTGTAGGTAGTTTATTTAATTTATTTATTGATAGTGTAGTGTTAGGTTTAATTGTAACTTAGGTTAGGATTTATTTTACAGGTAATTTTGTAATTATTTTAACTATTTTAGCTATTAAATAGTTCTTAACTATTTAATAGCTATTGTACCTGGTTAAAATAAATACAAAGTTGCCTGTAAAATAAATATAAATCCTAAAATAGCTATAATATAATTATAATTTATATTGTAGCTATATTAGGGTTTATTTTACAGGTAAGTATTTAGCTTTAAATAGGAATAATTTATTTAATAAGAGTTTTATTTCGTTAGATTTAAATTATATTTAACTTAGGGGGTGTTAGTGTTAGGGTTAGACTTAGCTTTAGGGGTTAATCCATTTATTAGAATAGCTGCGAGATTCGGTCGGCAGATTAGGGGTTAATAATTGAAGTTAGGTGTCGGCGATGTTAGGGAGGGCAGATTAGGGGTTAATACTATTTCTTATAGGGTTATTGAGGCGGGAGTGAGGCGGATTAGGGGTTAATAACTTTATTATAGTAGCGGTGAGATCCGCTCGGCAGATTAGGGGTTAATAAGTGTAGGCAGGTGGAGGCGACGTTGAGGGGGGCAGATTAGGGGTTAATAAATATAATATAGGGGTCGGCGGTGTTAGGGGCAGCAGATTAGGGGTACATAAGTATAACGTAGGTGGCGGCTCTTTGCGGTCGGCAGATTAGGGGTTAATTATTGTAGGTAGCTGGCGGCGACGTTGTGGGGGGCAGGTTAGGGATTAATAAATATAATATAGGGGTCGGCGGTGTTAGGGGCAGCAGATTAGGGGTACATAAGTATAACGTAGGTGGCGGTCGGCAGATTAGGGGTTAAAAAAATGTAATCGAGTGGCGCCGATGTGGGGGGACCTCGGTTTAGGGGTACATAGGTAGTTTATGGGTGTTAGTGTACTTTAGAGCACAGTAGTTAAGAGCTTTATAAACCGGCGTTAGCCCAGAAAGCTCTTAACTACTGACTTTTTTCTGCGGCTGGAGTTTTGTCGTTAGATTTCTAACGCTCACTTCAGCCACGACTCTAAATACCGGAGTTAGAAAGATCCCATTGAAAAGATAGGATACGCAATTGACGTAAGGGGATCTGCGGTATGGAAAAGTCGCAGCTGGAAAGTGAGCGTTAGACCCTTTCCTGACTGACTCCAAATACCGGCGGTAGCCTAAAACCAGCGTTAGGAGCCTCTAACGCTGGTTTTCACGGCTACCGCCAAACTCTAAATCTAGGCCTAAGATTTGATATACTAAAATTCTATAATAATAATTCACTGCCTCTCTACTGTATAAAGGGGTATACCACTTAGTACTCAGATGCCTTTACTACTTGCCCCTTATGGGATTAAATTGTGACCTCTCTCGTCTTGGCCATATGCTGAGACAGATGATTCTATGCACCTTCTTATTTATAAAATATGGTTCACTGTTCACTTTTTTTTCTCTATTCTGCGTTAAGTATCACATAGTTACCATTGCTATTGTACTAGTTGTGTTATGCAAACATACTAAGATTTGATTTACTAAAATTTTATAATAAGAATTCACTGCTTTCTACTGTATAAAGGGGTATATCACTTAGTTCTCAGTTGCCTTTGCTATTTGCACTACATGTGACTGAGTTGCGACCTGTTTCATCTTGGCCATATGCTGAGACAGGCAACTCTACGCACCTTCCTACCTATAAACTATGGTTCCATTGTTTTCCTTTTAAATTGTGTAAAATCTCACTCAGTTAACTGTTAGCTGTTAGCTGCTATACCAGTAGTGTTAAGTGATCACAATGAGACCTTACATGTCCCAGCCTTACACTAAGAATGTAATGATTTCCCGTCACACAATGGTGTAAACCTCTCAGTCCACAGCTGCCTTTGCTACTTTTACTTTATGTAACCAAGCAGGGGCTTGGTCTGCCTGGCCTTAAGCTGCGGCAGGTGATGATAAACATCCTCCTACTAATGTAAGATTAAGCCCCCCCCCCCTTTCTCCCCCCCCCTCGATCTCAGAGTAAAAATCACTAACCGGCTAGAAAAACACAGGACTGTCCCATGGCCCCACCTGGTATAACAATCACATTACTTTTATGAGAGGTAGTTAGGCTACACCTCTTCTCCCCCAATGTGGTGTATTATTATATTATAAATACACTTATTAAAAATGTTTTTGACAATCTAAGTTTTCGATTGTTCTTGTTTGGTGCTAATGTTATTTATTGTTATGTTACATGTTTGTCTCTGGATATGTGTCTGGACATAGGTAATGATGTATTTTTTTGGTTACATGAATGGTCTAAAAGCTTTAATTGGCTTCCTTACGAACAACTATCATAGATAATACACTGACAAATATAAAGATAATATCCCACAATGTAAAAGGTTTCAATACACCCCAAAAAAGATCAATGGCTATGAGGGATTATATGAGAAGTAATGGGGATATCTTGTTTATTCAGGAGACCCACTTTAAAAGAGGACTCGAGCCCAAGTTAGCTTTAAATAAATTTGGAACAGTTTTTCTTTCTTCCCATACCACTAAACATAATGGCGTAGGGGTATTAATTAGCAAAAACCTCCCCTTTCACGCCACCGCCACCTATAAAGACAAATAGGGATGGTACATAATTATAGTTGGAACATTATATCATAAGCCCATAACCCTAGTGAAAATTTACGCCCCAAATAATGATCCTTTCCCCTTTATCCACCAGTTATGCAAATAAATCTTTTTGGATGTCTACAGAGGCAGTTTAGTAATTGGAGGTGACTTTAACCTGACTTTCGGCCCAGGCCTGGACTGCTCTTCCAGCACTTCCTCTATGTTCACTAAGACACTAAAACAGGTTAAATTAGCCCTATCACAATTAGTAGTCCATGACACATGGAGACTCCAACAGCCCTCCACAAAAGACTATATGTTTTACTCCCACCGTCACTATTCATATTCTAGAATTGACTATCTTCTCACTGATGTTTCTAGTCTATCACGCACACCGATATATATCCCATAACCTGGTCGGATCACGCTAAAATCAGCTGTACGCTTAGATGGCCCACTTCCTGCCTCCCCCACTACAATTGGAAGCTCGACGCCTCTTTACTTATGGACTCACCTATCTTCCTTCATATACAAAAAGCATTGATGATTTCCAAATAAATAATACCTGACATCGACATTTAACACATTTGGAATACTCATTTGGAATACTCAAGTGTGTAATTAGAGGCGGACTTATTGCTATAAAGGCAGCCAAATTAAAACAAAATAATGCGTACTTCAAATCCCTTCTAGACGATCTATCTAAACTACAGGATATCCACAAAACACACCCCAAAAACCCATCACTAATAGAGAGCATAACTCACAAATGAAATCAACTCCATATCTTTTTGGGAATTGAGGCTAAAAATAAGGCCCTTTTTCTTAAAAAGATCTATTATGAAGGGGCTAACAAACAGGGGAAATTGCTGGCTCGACAGCTTAAGAGAAGAACACATAAACACTTTATCATGGGAATACACAATGCCTCTGGTAAATTGTGGTCCTCCTCCAATGACATTGCATTGACTTTTAAAGCATATTATGACAAATTATATATTATAAGAGACGTGACTGCAGATCCTAACTTTTTGCCTGCCTAGTCGAAACCCTAGCTTCTAAAATTAGAAACAAAGAAATTACAGGTATCTCTTTTAGACAGGACATATATAAGCTCTCATTGTTCGCTGACGACATCCTCTTTACCCTAACCAACCCAGAAAAATCGATCCCCCACCTCCTGACAGAAATTACTACATTCAACAATCTCACAAACTTCTTCGTCAACCAAAACAAATCGGAAATTATGGGCTACAACTAGGACATATATAAGCTCTCATTGTTCGCTGACGACATCCTCTTTACCCTAACCAACCCAGAAAAATCGATCCCCCACCTCCTGACAGAACTTACTACATTCAACAATCTCACAAACTTCTTCGTCAACCAAAACAAATTGGAAATTATGGGCTACAACTTACCAGAGTGCACAGCATTAATCATTAAAAATAGTTGCCCCTTCAAGTGGTGCAGCGGGGCAATGAAATACCTAGGTATATATTTACCCGATTCCTTTAACAAGATATTCCAAAAGAATTATCTTCCGATTAAGTCCGTAATCACCCGTGATCTATCCTTTTAGGGCTCAAAGAAACTTTCCTGGCTAGGACGTATAAACACCATAAAGATGAATATCTTTCCAAGTATCCTCTATATTATGCAAGCGCTACCAATCCCACTGCCTCCCAGATACTTATCCCAAACCCAGAGTGTATTTAGCACCTTTGTATGGCAGAGGAAGCCGCCCAGAATAAATAAAGTCACCATGTCTCTTCCTAAGAACCTTGGTGGCTTAGGATTACCTGACCTGGAGGCTTACAGGTCCTCTATATTCTTGCAGAGGATATTGGACTGGAGGGTGAGTGGGGAGCAGAAGAGGTGGGTTTGGCTGGAGGAGAGCATAAATTCAGAACTGCCGCTAGCGAGCTTTTGCTGGAGCTTCAGCTTCTCCAAGATGGCTAAGTTGATCTCTAACCCAATTACGAGAGAGACTGCTGTCCAGTGGGATTTAGCTACTAAACGTAACCCTTGTCTGTCCTCCAGCCCGGGCCCATTGACTTCACTAGTACACAACTCGGACTTCTCCATATTCACATTCGGTCTCCAACATAACTTGGACACACCCACTTGGGATATTCTCGCCCATCACGTTACTACGAACGATTCCATTTGTTCACAAGACCAATTGATAGAAAAGGGTATATTTGGGCTAAGAACTGGATATCTTATAGAATATTACATAATTTCATTACCACACACAAACATAACCGCAATATGACCCGTTCCCCCACCACCATTGAGAAACTGTACCTTTCTAGATCCCCAGTAAAACACTTCCTCTCAATTCTATATAAAATTCTAATTCAACCCCTCCCAGGTAATCTGCCATATTCCATTGAAATGTGGGAAAGAGAATTAGGAGTAATTATTCTACCACAAACGGCAATTAATATATTCTCTAACACCAAAAAATCCTCTACCTCAGCTTCCATTTTGGAAATCAACTACAAGATACTTCATTGTTGCTACCTGACCCCTAGAAAATTGCACTGTCTGTTCCCTAATGCTAGTAACAGATGCTGGAGGTGCAGTCACCTTGGGAGTGGCATGGGGCACATGTGGTGGTGGTGCTCGCAAATTAATCATTATTGGTATGATAGCATATGAGAAGTAGAATATATTTTGCGAGCAACCATACCTCCTCACCCCCAGATATAGCTGTTAAATAGATCTATCCAACTCCCCTCTAAATACTTAATTCCTGTATTTCGTATTTTCACAAATAACGTAAAGATCCTAATAGCG
This sequence comes from Bombina bombina, assembly GCF_027579735.1. NCBI lineage: Eukaryota > Metazoa > Chordata > Amphibia > Anura > Bombinatoridae > Bombina > Bombina bombina. The sequence goes on along the minus strand of NC_069504.1, from coordinate 339,062,968 downwards.
AGGACTTAGAAGTCCAAGGACACTCCGAATCTGGCAATGTGGAAAAACAAAGTTACAGAGCTGTTAGAGTTAGAGGAATACACTTCATTCAAAATTGGCAATATAGAAAGTTTTATTATATTGCAAACATTGCAGGATGATTACATCAAAAAATCTGCTAACACCTTGATCACTGCCGGGAACTAGGCAGGAAACAACTTGCTAAAATTCACATATTTATACCTACGTACATATTAGTAGTCATACACCAGACAGCCAGGTATTTACAGCATACACCTATAACATCATTGAATATATTCTGAGACAACATATCCAATGTATTTCTATGTGTTTCTTTGATATTTCTTTTATTTTGTTTACTTATATAAATTGCGAGTCTGTTCCAATGTCTAGTACCTGTATATCTTGATATTGCAAGAATGTTACGATGTGAAACGAATGTTGTAATTTATGAACAGATTCTTTTCAATAAAGAGATTTAAAAAAAATACATTTAACAGTTCAGTTACATTTATAATAACACTGTCTGATAATTATTGTAAAAAAATTGCATTAAAAAGTTATAGGGGGGGGTGGGGGGTCAAGAGCCGACTGCCAGGAAAGATGATTGCAACTTGATGCTCTACATAGTGGCTGTCTTCATGGGCCTTACATTTTTTGTACAAATTTTTGTAGGCACAGTTGGGGGAATTTACCTTGATCTGCTATATATCTTCAGGGTCAGGATACCATGCCATGCAGCGCTAGAAGTAGTTAGAAGCAACAAGCTTCAGTGCATTGGAGCTGTGGTAGGAAAGCAGGATTCAAAGAAGATCACGACCAGAACCTCCAAAATGCAGGCATCCAATATCGCTCCCTACAAAACTCACCCATCAGCACTTGAGGGTCAGAGTGGAGAAGGCTCATCAGCGCAAAGACTCATAACAGAAGCTTGATACCACACAGAAGAAGTCCGCTATTCCCGCACAGGAGGAAAAAAAAGTTCAACTAAATGCTTTTATTCCAGACACAAACAGAGCTGTCTCCTGCCTTCCCCTTAGATTTTATCAAGGTACCCCTCTCATATATAATACCTACCTAAATAAACGTTGAACTGTGCTTTACATTTCAAGTTCCTATCTGAACCGGCTTTAGCTCCCTTTTAAGTTACATTAATGCAAAAATGTTCATAATCCACAACTAACAGTTAACCAGTTTATAAGCTTTATAGATATCAGCGCTGTCACACCACAGAGAAAGTATAGATCCTACTAACAGCTCACAAATCCTAGCTCTGGGCATATGAGGGAAAAAGAGAGGGGAAAGGAGAGAAAAAAAGGGAAGGAGATAAACAAAAGAAAAACAGTTTTTGCTTCATAAATGGAAAGAGTCCACAGCTGCATTCATTACTTTTGGGAAATAACCTGGCCACCAGGAGGAGGCAAAGACACCCCACCAAAGGCTTAAATTATCCTCCCACTCCCCTCATTCCCCAGTCATTCTTTGCCTTTCATCCCAGGAGGTTGGTAGAGAAGTGTCAGAAGTTTTTCATAGTCTCTTATGGAGGGTAGTACTCTTCGGCATGGGACTGGAGTTTCAAGTAGTCCTGTCAGCCTCTCTGTGTGAGCATGGGTGAAAGTAGAGTTAGAAGATGCAGGGAGCGTCTTTCTACGAAACCATCCCGACTCATATTAACAGCTCCACAAGCAATCAGGGTTGAGTTTCGCTGCCTGCTTTTTTCTCTCAGAAGCGCTGCTACTATCTGTCACACTTGAAGATCAGTGTTTCTGTTCCACGGCGTAGGTTCCGGTAAGATCGTTTCATTTTACTTTCATCACGGATGTATTGTAATTACAAATGTTTATCCAAGAGGGGCTACAACCTTTTGGGGATAACTTTAACTTAGGGTCTCAGTGAGGCTCATTTTTGTATCTAGGAATCAAGGGTTAATATATCCTGAGGGGGGTTATTTAACAGGGGGGTTTATAATCATGTTTGTTATGTGATTCTGTCTGCTACTGTGTAGTGTTGCTTCGGCTCATGGCTATTCTGGAACATAACGGCCTATGTCTAGTGACGCGGCCTTTGCGGTCAGGCACGCTTTTGCATGGACTGCACAGTTTACCTTGTGACTCCATTTCCGCATTCCTGACCGTGTGGCGATGGATAAATCCTGGTCCGCTGGTGTCTGGTTCTCTGGAGGTGGTGAGGGCCCCACCCATTGGGGGTGTAAGGATTTTTATTGAGCACAAATTATACAACAAATAAATGAGAGATATTACAAAATAGTCAAATACAGCAGGTTTACGAGATAGTCAAGACAAGTGTAATACAGACGCTAATATGGATATTATATATCTTCAAAGTCGACTAAAGCGTACAATCAGAAAGTCCTTTTAACTTCTCTCTTGTATAACTAACACAGCTCAATTTTCAATTTTCTAAATAAACAAACATCATAGTAACAGATAACATAAATCAAGTGAGACATATGAGACAACCCGAAAAAGTGGTCGGGCAAGTGGAATGTTTTATCTTATTGTCATGTGTTAAGTAGATAGGGTATATCCAACACTACACTCAGAAAAGTGTAGATGAAAATTAAGAAGATAGGAGAGAGAAAGGGAAGAAGAAGAGAGAGAAGAAGGAGAGAAAAAAATGGAGGGGGAGAGGGGAAGAAGGGGAGAATATTCTTCTCCTTTTTCCATCTCCCTGTATAAGAGAGATAAATAATGTAACGGTGGTGGGGAGTAAGGACAAGTGTGCTTGCTTTAAGTAGCTACGGAATCTAGAAGAAGGGGAGGAGGAACTCCAGAGCTCCAACATCACTTCATATAATTCCATGTTTCCATTTTTCATGTATTGATATCTTTCAACTTGGAGAAGTGAGGCAACCTGACCTCTCCATAATGCCACAGTGGGGACCTCGTGAGATTTCCATCTCTGTGGGATAAGGGCTTTTGCACTGTTTAACATTATGAACATCAAAAGTTTTTTAGACCTGGTACGGATCTTAGGCAAGTCCAAAAAAAGAATGATGCTAGGATCTTTTTGTAATTGTATGTTGAGTTTCGTATTTATCTCATTAATCACATCCGACCAGAAGGTGCCCAGTTCCTCACAATCCCACCATATGTGTATTAAATCTGCTTCCTCCCCACAACCCCTCCAGCACCTCTCGCTACATTTTTTGTATATGTGTTGCAATCTGACCGGTGTTAGGTACCACCTTGCCAATATTTTGAAGTTCATTTCCATAATATTAGAGGAAATAGTGACTATTTTGTGGCTTTCGAAAGCTCGATCCCATTCCTTTTGGCTAATTTCTCTATCTAAGTCTCTAGCCCATTTATAAGTAAAAGAGGGATACTCAGTGCCGCTCTTGGATATCAAAATATTATACATTTTGGAGATCATATGGCTAGGTTGGTTTTGTTGTGAGCATAAGGTTTCAAATCTAGTCAGTGGACGGCTAAACTCATCTCTTTTTTTGTGCGTCTGTATAATATGTGCTCATTGAGTATATACAAACCACTGTGGGATAGAACCACCATCACCTCCAGGGATATCTTCTCTCCGGACCAATCTGTTTCCTACTATTACGTTTTTTATGGCCAGCTCCTGCGCTTGTGGACAGGAGCACTCCGGTGGAGGAAGACCCCTTATCGGTATGTCAGGATTTCTTCTGTATGGTGTCATAGGAGAGGGTATCGTGGAGATATGAGAGTATGTTTTAAGGAGTTTATCCCAAGTTGAAAACACTTCCTGCCATAGTGGGAATTGGGAAATTTCAGCCGGTCTTGATTTAGGGGAGACCCATGCCCATGTTCTCTGAACCCACAAGCTCCCTGTCTAATTTGATCCATCTTTTGTCAGTTGAATTGTGGCACCATTCTACCAGACGTTGCAACAGTATAGCTTGCCTGTATAATTCAATGTTTGGTACTCCCAAGCCTCCCTTGAATCTAGGGAGAAACATAGTGCTCTTTGGGATACGTGGTCTAATTTTTTGCCAAATGTATTGCCCTATGATGTTCTGGAGGTTCATGACATAATGTCTGGGCAGAGGGATAGGTAGTGTCTGTAGTATATATAATATTCGGGGTAAGATATTCATCTTTATAACTTGGACTCTGCCCAGCCATGAAATTTGCTTATTGCTCCAGCTGGAGAGATCAGCTGTTATCTGTTCCAGCAGGGGTTTGTAGTTGGTTGTAAACAAATCTTTAGGGTCTGCTGTTAAGTATACACCCAGGTATTTCATTTTGTGGGGTTGAATAATCAAAGGACTAGATGCAATGTTTCTTTGGGTGTAGTAACATTTAGTATTTCTGATTTAGATATGTTAAGATGAAAGCAGGAAAACCTACCATATTCCTTAAATTCATCCAATAACACCGGCAGGGAGCTCTCAGGGTCAGACAACGTACACAAGATATCGTCGGCATATAAAGCTAATTTATGTTCTGAGTTATTTATCTGGATGCCGTGTATCAAAGGATTTTGCCTAATCTTATGAGCTAAGGCTTCAACCGACAAAGCAAACAGAATTGGGGACAAGGGACAGCCCTGTCTAGTACCGTTAGTGATAGAGAATGGTTCAGACAGTATATCGTTCGCCCTCACTCTGGCAGTAGGAGTTGTGTATAATGCAAAAATTTTTGTAATAAAGGTTTCACTAATGTTCATCTGCTTTAGTACTGAGCTGAGAAAGCCCCAATTGACCCGGTCGAAGGCCTTCTCGGCATCGGTGGAAACTAGTATCATTGGGGCCTGAACCTTATGGACATGAGAAATCAGCTGAAGTATGCAGAGCGCATTGTCCCTCGCCTCCCTCCCTGGAACAAACCCAACCTGGTCTGGGGCCACCAGTTTAGTTAAAATCTTGTTAAGTCTATTTGAAAGAATTTTGGCATATAGCTTCACGTCCACATGAAGTAGGGATATTGGTCTAAAGTTTTCCGGTCTCGTGGGGGATTTGCCCGGTTTGGGCAAAACTGTAATGTACGCTTCCAACATTTATTTAGAGAACCCGCCAACTTCGTCAATAATGTTGAATAATTGTGTAAGATTGTCAGTTAAAATGGCCGAAAACAATTGATAATATTTACTTCCAAAGCCATCCGGGCCCGGGCTTTTCCCCAAAGGGGTTCGTTTGATAGCTTCCAGGACCTCTTCACATGAGATTGGGTAGTCTAGTAGGGCTGAATCTACCGGATCTAGGCTAGGGAGATTCAATTTAGTTATGTATTTAGACGGATCAGGGGGAACCTGTGAACCCTGGTTCAAGCCAGTAACCCCGTTTGATTGCTTGATGTTGTATAGTGTTTCATAGTATTTTCTAAATGTTGCGGCAATGGCAAAGCTATCTGTATTAGTGTTCCCCTCTTTATCTTTCATTGTCGGGATGTATGACTTGAGACGCTTGCGCCGTAGGGTTCTGGCTAATAAGCGACCTGACTTATTCCTGTGCGTATAATAATATTGCTTGAGTAACAGGGCTTGTTTCTGCTGATCTAGGTGTAGGAAATCTCTCACGGTTGTGCGGGCCTGAGTTAGTAAATCAGTAAGAGCTGGGTCTTCTGGGTGTAGTTTGTGTGCCTTTTCTGCATCTGCGAGTGTTTGTAGTAGCCCATTGTATTTTTCTCTGTGTGTTTTACTTATCCTAGCCTTATGTTTAATTAACACACCTCTAATCACGCATTTGTGGGCTTCCCACCTCGTAATTTCTGAGGTCTCTGCTATAGTGTTAATTGTAAAATATTCCTCAATGGGTTTTCTCTAAATCTGCTTTGACGAGAGCGTCGTCTAATAAGTGATCGTCCAATCGTCACTGGAATGGGACGAGCGGTGTCTCAGGCAATTCCAAAGTGCACAGTGCCGGTGCGTGATCCGACCAGGTAATCGGTAGGATTTTGGATGTCATGTAAGGCCAGGTCTCTGAGAAGATGACAGATAATCTTAAGGTCTCTTTTGGGTATAGTGGAATTGCTCCCCGATGTGTCTAGTTTGGGTTCCAATGGAACATTAAAGTCTCCACCCACAATGAGTGAGCCCTTTGTATGGTCTAATATATGATTTGATAAATTCCTCATGAAGGATTTTTGTGCTTTATTAGGAAAATATGCATTGACAACTGTGATAGGCTGTCCATATAGTAACCAATGCACTATAATAAACCTGCCTTCGGGATCTTTAACTGTTTGAATGGAGTGAAATGGGATTGAGTGTTTGAATGCAATTCCTACCCCGTTTTTTTTGTTTGGCCCTGACGCAAAAGGCCAGGGGAAAGTCCCTATAGTGCCATTTTGGGTCGTGGCCTTTTTTAAAATGCGATTCTTGGATGAGGACAATGTCCCCTCCAAGTCTATTTAGGTCCTTGACTACCATATTGCGTTTAGCGTGGCTGTTCAGGCCCTTCGCGTTTATTGTTATGAACATGAGAGTTTTGCAAGCCATGAGTAAGGAGGAGGATTGGGTGATGCCAAAGGGGAAGAAAAAAAAAGGAGGGGGAGGAGGAGGGGAGAGAAGAAGGAGGAGGGTGGAGAATAAGAGAAGAAGAAACCAAGTGCAAAGAAGCAAGGAGGAGAAGCGACTAAAGATAGAATAGGACAAGTAAAGATGATATGTATAAAGAATACCTTGGGTAAGAAGAAGTTTGTAACCTAACAATTAGGAAGAATATTTGGTTACTATCAAAGAAAGAGGGGAAAGAACCCTTTCTCCTTGAGGGTGGACTGAGTGTATAAAAACGAGTTCTATATAAATGCTTGGTTCCCAGGCTCTGAAATAAATGGACCAAGTATCTATATCAGGTGGTAAGGTGTGATACTAAGTACAAAGAGAGAGTGAGAATTACTTGTATATCCAACAGACCTGTGTTATGTGTTCCCATTATCTAAGTTCTAGAACGGTTCCAAAGATTGGGATGTATGACCAAGTTATATACAGTATGTAATATGTAAAAACCCAAATGATATAATGGTGAAGTCCAACTGCCTTTTTGTGCATAATCAATTTTTCAATAGCAAGTGAGCTTTCATAAACATTTGAATAAGCCATTTATAGTCAAACAGTGCAGGAGGGGAATATGAAGCCATGTCCACATACAAGTTCCAAGAATAACCCCCAACTCACAGCATTAATCCGTGAGGTGAAGACAGCTTCAACTCCACACCTACCCCCTCCCAACTGGTGCAAATTTGTTATGTGAAATATAGTTTAACTCCTAGGACCACAATGTAGCCCATTTGGGTATCTACTGGGAGACTATCATGGTGTTCCATACACAGTGCTGGCTATAGTGTTGGTTTGATAGCCAAGTTATGGAGGCCTAGTGTGTCGAGTGTTATGGCTCATTCCCTATAACCAAGTGATCAAACATTACAATCAATGGTATTCACAAAGCTCTAGCGCAGGCTTTAAGGACAAATCATTTTCTTTCAAACAATATAAGCAGTACACAATGTAAAACGCAAACATACATTTCTCTTAGGCAACAACGAACAGAATACTCCGGCAAACCTCCAGGCGTTAGTAGTAAAAAAATCCTTTTATTGGAGCAGGTTACAGGTTGTTAGAAAAACAAGTTAAAAACAGGTAAGATCTTACAGCAGGCTGGTGTCTTACGCGTTTCGGCTATTAGCCTTACTCATAGACATAGCTATTACCTATCAGCCGGTGCTTAAATAGCACCTGCTGATTAGCTAACCCTAGCCTGCTGTGACTGTAAATTAGTTTAAAGAGACAGTAACAATTTATGTTAAATCAGAGATATACATGACCATGGTTTCTAACTGACACATCAACAATAAGCATTTAAGGGACATTGCCTTAGCACACTCCTTAGCACACTAACCTAGTTAGACACAATCATAAATACGCAGTGGTCACTGTGAACAGCTCTATATATAAATATATATTGATGGTATATTTGGTTGTTATAATAAAAAAAGGGAAGGTAAAAGAAATTATATATATATATAAAACCAACATTATTAATAGCCATTTCATTAAACCTCTGAATTCCTTCTTGATATTTTTACTTAAGATAGTTCTTATGCTCAAACAATTACATACATAGCAAATGGGATCATAGTCATGGCTACTCAGTATACCATCAAATATGGCTGATTAATTACACATATTTTATTTGTTCTTTATTTTATTATCGTGATAAGGGGTCTACGTTGTATATATGCCACATGTTTATAACGTATACATTAAGTGTCAGTCTACAATTTACACTCTAAAAATGTTTTAACTTATTATTATCGTTTGTACCTATATAGCACATTCTGTCAATTTAAGATGATTTCAGCACATCATGCTCATATACATTACATTAGCAAATATATACACAAAAAGATTATTTTCTTTGCCAGAAATTTATGATGTCATGATCTATATTTAACCCTGCTGGTCTGCGGGTTTTTAATTGGAATATCCAATATGTCTCTCTGTATAATAGAGTTTGCGCCCTATCACCACCCCTATAGGATGGTCTGATATGTTCAATGATCTGCCAATTCAGACTGCCCACATTTTGATTGTGCACTTGTATAAAATGTTGTGTCAAGCCAGAACACTCATTATTATGTTCAATATTCTTCAAGTGTTCTCTTATGCGTGTCCGTGCTTCTCTTGTCGAGCACTTAACATACTGCTTGTCACATAGAGAACACTCTACAAGATACACTGTGTAGGTAGTTCTGCAATTTGTCAGATCAAGGTTATTGTACATTCTCTGTGTCACTCTTGACTGAAATGTTCGTGTGGTTTTAGCATACCTACATGCTATGCATTTACTATAATGGCATTTATAGTGTCCCTTGGTCTGAAGCCAGCTACTCTCAGTTGTAGGATCCACCTTAAGCATACTGGGTGAGAGGATATTACCCAGGGTGCAACCTCTTTTAGCCACAAAATTGCAGCCTTGTGAGATGTAGTTTTTCAAGCTATCTTCAGCTGACAAAATGGGGAGATGTTTACTAACTATATCACAGATAGCTGTAAACTGTGGACTATAAGTAGTTATGAAAGTTGGTTTTTCTTCACCAAATTTAGCAATATCTTTCCTACTATGGTTACTGTGTATCATGTCTTCTCTAGACATTCTACTCACTTCTAGATAGGCTCTGTTAATCACCTTATTCTTTTAACCTCTCTCCCTCAGTTGATTTTTAAGTACAGTACTTTCTTTCTCAAAATCTGTATTACTTGAACAGTTTCGTTTAATACGGATAAATTGCCCCTTTGCAATTCCAAAGCCAGTATGGGGTGGATGATTGCTCCGTGCATGCAACAGAGCATTTGATGCAATGGGCTTACGATACAGAGTTGTCTTGATATGACCACTCTGTGTATCTCCTATTAGAGTGACATCCAGATAGGGAATCTCAGTCTGGTGATATGTAAATGTAAATTCCAAATTTACTCGATTATCATTCAAATAATGAACAAATTCTTGAGCTTCTGCTGGTGTACCTGTCCACACCAACAGCAAGTCGTCTATGTATCTTTTGTACACTTTGATACATTCCCTATAGGGATTCCTCTCTGCATAGACGTGGGACCGCTCCCACCAACCCATGAATAGGTTGGCGTATGCAGGAGCAAATTTGGCCCCCATAGCGGTCCCACGTCTCTGCAGGAAGAACTCCCCACCGAATTCAAAAAATTATGATTTAATAGAAACTCAATCACCCTTATGAGATATTTCTTAAGTCCACTATCATAATTGCTGTACTTATCTAAGACATTTTCTATGGCTTCCAATCCACAGGCATGGGGAAGGACAGAATAGAGCCCAACGACATCTATAGTGAGCCATGAGCAGTTGACATCCCGAGACACTTGCTGAAGTGTCTGTATCTCTTGCAAGATGTATCGAGTCCACGGATTCATCCATACTTGTGGGATATTCTCCTTCCTAACAGGAAGTGGCAAAGAGAGCACCCACAGCAGAGCTGTCTATATAGCTCCTCCCTTAGCTCCACCCCCAGTCATTCTCTTTGCCTACTCTAAGTACTAGGAAGGGTAAAGTGAGTGTGGTGACAAAAATGTTAGTTTTTATTTTCTCAAGCAAAAGTTTGTTATTTTAAATGATACCGGTGTGTACTATTCACTCTCTGGCAGAATAGGGATGAAGATTTTTGCAAGGAGGATGTAACTAAGTTCCACTGCTGTTCTCACAGAGGCTGAGGAGTACAGGAAAACTTCAGTTGGGGGAACGGTTTGCATGCTAAGCTGCATTGAGGTATGTTCAGTCAATTTTTTTCTAGACAGACTGTGTTAATTCTAGAAAAGGCTGACAGTATCCCCATGAGGGAAGGGTAAGCTGTATTCAGACACTTAGTATGGAATCCCAGCTTGCATAAAGGGCTCAGTGGTTACTGGTGACACTTATAAGAAAAACGTTTTTTTATTAAAAGATTAACGTTTTTGAGGGACTTTGAAGGGTCATTATGGCTTATTTAAGGGTTATTAACCCACATGGCTAGTTTAGAAACACTTTGGTGTGTTTCTTTTAGGCCCCACAAACATTGAGTGAGGTGGGAGGGGCCTATTTTCGCACCTCAGTTGCGCAGTTTCTTTTACACACAAGAAATCCAGCTGCTTCTCCAGAGGGTCCTGTTGTACTTGAGGGCCTAAAGGAAGCTTTTTCCCCACAAATTTATCCCTGAGGGCAGGTAGGCACCACAGCAGAGCTGTGGCAAGGTGCTGAACATTTTTATACCGGTTTTTGATGTTTTGTCAATCCGGTTTTTACATTAAGGGGTTAATCGTCTGGTGGTGCAATCTTACTAAGGCTTTATGATTCCACTGTAAAAATTTCGAAAAGTTTACTGCTTTTTTACACTGTTTTGCAGAGTTTGTGCATCTTTTTTTCTCTTAAAGGCACAGTACCGTTTTTTTTTAATAAATTATTTTCTTTGAATAAAGTGTTTTTCCAAGCTTGCTTGTTTCATTACTAGCCTGTTTAACATGTCTGACATCAAGGAAACTCCTTGTTCTATGTGTTTAGAAGCCATTGTGGAACCCCCTCTTAGAATGTGTCCCACTTGCACTGATATGTCTATAAATTTTAAAGAGCATATTATAGCACTTAGCAATAGATGATTCTCAGACAGAAGGAAATGAAGTTATGCCATCTAGCTCTCCTCAAGTGTCACAACCAGTAACGCCCGCACAAGTGACGCCAAGTACCTCTAGTGCGTCAACTTTGTTTACTTTACAAGACATGGCCACAGTTATGAATACAACCCTCACAGAGGTTTTATCTAAACTACCTGGGTTACAAGGAAAGTGTGACAGCTATGGGTTAAGAACAAATGCTGAGCCTTCTGATGCTTTAGTAGCCGTATCCGATATACCCTCACAATGTTCTGAAGTAGGGGTAAGGGATTTGCTATCTGAGGGAGAGATTTGTGATTCAGGGAAGATGCTCCCTCAGACAGATTCTGATATGACGGCCTTTAAATTTAAGCTTGAACACCTCCGCTTGTTGCTCAGGGAGGTATTAGCGACTCTGGATGATTGTGACCCTATAGTGGTTCCAGAGAAATTGTGTAAAATGGACAAATTCTTAGAGGTTCCTGTTTACACTGATGTTTTTCCAGTCCCTAAGAGGATTGCGAATATTGTTACTAAGGAGTGGGATAGACTCTGGATGATTGTGACCCTATAGTGGTTCCAGAGAAATTGTGTAAAATGGACAAATACTTAGAGGTTCCTGTTTACACTGATGTTTTTCCAGTCCCTAAGAGGATTGCGAATATTGTTACTAAGGAGTGGGATAGACCAGGTATACCGTTCGCTCCCCCTCCTGTTTTTAAGAAAATGTTTCCCATATCTGACACCATGCGGGACTCGTGGCAGACGGTTCCTAAGGTGGAGGGAGCTATTTCTACTCTTGCCAAGCGTACAACTATACTTATCGAAGACAAAATTAGAGGGTCTCCTAAAGAAAATTTTTGTTCATCAAGGTTTTCTTCTCCAACCTATTGCGTGCATTGTTCCTGTAACTACTGCAGCTGCTTTCTGGTTCGAGGCTCTAGAATAGGCTCTTCAGATGGAGACTCCATTAGAGGATATTATGGATAGAATTAAGGCCCTTAAGCTGGCTAATTCTTTCATTACAGATGCCGCTTTTCAACTGGCTAAATTAGCGGCAAAGAATTCAGGTTTTGCCATTTTAGCGCGCAGGGCGTTATGGCTTAAGTCCTGGTCTGATGTTTCATCAAAATCTAAACTTAAAGAGATTATTTCAGACACCACTGGAGGGAAAGGCCATACCCTCCCTCAGGATAAAACAAATAAAATGAGGACCAAACAAAATAATTTTCGTTCCTTTCGGAACTTCAAGGATGGTCCCGCTTCAGCTTCCCCTGCTGCAAAGCAAGAGGGGAATTTTGCCCAATCCAAGTCAGTCTGGAGACCTAACCAGGCTTGGAACAAGGGTAAACAGGCCAAGAAGCCTGCAGCTGCCTCCAAGACAGCATGAAGGGGTAGCCCCCGATCCGGGACCGGATCTAGTAGGGGGGCAGACTCTCTCTCTTCGCTCAGGCTTGGGCAAGAGATGTTCACGATTCCTGGGCTTTAGAAATTGTGTCCCAGGGATATCTTCTGGACTTCAAAGACTCCCCCCCAAGGGGGAGATTTCACATTTCTCAATTGTCTGCAAACCAGACAAAGAGAGAGGCGTTCTTACGCTGTGTAGAAGACCTACATACCATGGGAGAGATCCGCCCAGTTCCAAAAGCGGAACAAGGGCTAGGGTTTTACTCAAACCTGTTTGTGGTTCCCAAAAAAGAGAGAACTTTCAGACCAATCTTGGATCTCAAAATTCTAAACAAATTCCTCAGAGTACCATCATTCAAGATGGAGACTATTTGGACTATTCTGCCTCTGATCCAGGAGGGTCAATATATGACTACAGTGGACTTAAAGGATGCAAATCTGCACATCCCTATTCACAGAGATCATCATCAATTCCTCAGATTCGCCTTTCTGGACAGGCATTACCAGTTTGTGGCCCTTCCTTTCGGGTTGGCCACGGCTCCCAGAATTTTTACAAAGGTACTAGGGTCCCTTTTGGCGGTTCTAAGATCGCGGGGCATAGCAGTGGCGCCTTATCTAGACGACATCTTAATTCAAGCGTCGACTTTCCAGCTAGCCAAGTCTCACACAGACATCGTGTTGGCTTTTCTGAGATCTCATGGGTGGAAGGTGAACATAAAAAAGAGTTCTCTCTTCCCTCTCACAAGAGTTTCCTTCCTAGGGACTCTGATAGACTCGGTAGAAATGAAAATATTTCTGATGGAGGTCAGAAAATCAAAACTCTTAACCACCTGCCGAGCTCTTCATTCCATTCCTCGGCCATCAGTGGCTCAGTGTATGGATGTAATCGGACTTATGGTAGCGGCAATGGACATAGTTCCTTTTGCACGCCTACACCTCAGACCACTGCAACTATGCATGCTCGATCACTGGAATGGGGATCATGCAGATTTATCTCCTCAAATACATCTGGATCAGGAGACCAGATATTCTCTTCTCTGTTGGTTGTCTCAGGACCACCTGTCTCAGGGAATGTGTTTCCGCAGGCCAGAGTGGCTCATAGTAACGACAGATGCCAGCCTGCTGGGCTGGGGTGCAGTCTGGAACTCCCTGAAAGCACAGGGCTTATGGTCTCGGGAGGAAACTCTCCTCCCGATAAACATTCTAGAACTGAGAGCGATATTCAATGCGCTTCAGGCGTGGCCTCAGCTACCTGCGGCCAAATTCATCAGATTTCAGTCGGACAACATCACGACTGTAGCTTATATCAATCATCAAGGAGGAACACGGAGTTCTCTAGCGATGATGGATTTAACCAAAATAATCCGATGGGCGGAGACTCACTCTTGCCATCTTTCAGCAATCCATATCCCAGGGGTAGAGAACTGGGAGGCGGATTTCCTAAGTCGCCAGACTTTTCATCCCGGGGAGTGGAGCTCCATCCGGAACTATTTGCCCAGCTGTCTCAGCTATGGGACACACCAGAATTGGATCTGATGGCGTCCCACCAGAACGCCAAACTTCCTTGTTATGAGTCCAGGTCCCGGGATCCCCAGGCAGTACTGATAGATGCTCTAGCAGTGCCCTGGTCCTTCAACCTGGCCTATGTATTTCCACTGTTTCCTCTCCTTCCACGTCTGGTTGCCAGAATCAAGCAGGAGAGAGCTTCGGTGATTTTGATAGCACCTGCGTGGCCACGCGTGGTATGCAGACCTGGTGGATATGTCATCTGTTCCACCGTGGACTCTGCCGATGAGGCAGGACCTTCTAATCTAAGGTCCAGTCAAGCATCCAAATCTAATTTCTTTGCGTCTGACTGCTTGGAGATTGAACACCTGATTTTATCAAAGCGTTGTTTCTCTGAGTCGGTCATTGATACCCTGATTCAGGCTAGAAAGCCTGTCACCAGGAAAATTTATCATAAGATATGGCGAAAATATCTTTATTGGTGTGAATCCAAGGGTTACTCATGGAGTAAGATTAGGATTCCTAGGATATTGTCTTTTCTCCAAGAAGGATTGGAGAAGGGATTATCAGCTAGCTCCTTAAAAGGACAAATATCTGCTTTGTCTATTCTTTTACACAAGCGTCTGGCAGATGTCCCAGACATTCAGGTGTTTAGTCAGGCTTTAGTCAGAATCAAGCCTGTATTTAAACCCGTTGCTCCACCATGGAGCCTAAACTTAGTTCTTAAAGTTCTTCAAGGGGTTCCGTTTGAACCTATGCATTCCATAGATATTAAGCTTCTATCTTGGAAAGTTCTGTTTTTAGTAGCTATCTCTTCGGCTCGAAGAGTTTCTGAGTTATCTGCTTTACAGTGTGACTCACCTTATCTTGTTTTCCATGCAGATAAGGTGGTTTTGCGTACCAAACCTGGATTCCTTCCTAAGGTTGTTTCTAATAGGAATATCAATCAGGAAATTGTTGTTCCTTCGCTGTGTCCTAATCCTTCTTCAAAGAAGGAACGTCTTTTGCACAATCTTGATGTGGTTCGTGCTTTAAAGTTCTACTTACAAGCAACTAAGGATTTCCGTCAAACATCTTCATTGTTTGTTGTTTATTCTGGTCAAAAGGCTACGGCTACCTTTCTTTCTTTTTGGCTGAAAAGCATCATCCGTTTGGCTTATGAGACTGCTGGCCAGCAGCCCCCTGAAAGGATTACTGCTCATTCTACTAGAGCAGTGGCTTCCATATGGGCTTTTAAAAATGAGGCTTCTGTTGAACAGATTTGTAAGGCGGCGACTTGGTCTTCACTTCATACTTTTTCCAAATTTTACAAATTCGATACTTTTGCTTCTTCGGGGGCTATTTTTGGGAGAAAGGTTCTACAAGCAGTGGTGCCTTCCGTTTAAGGTACCTGTCTTGTCCCTCCCTTGGTATCCCACAAGTATGGATGAATCCGTGGACTCGATACATCTTGCAAGAGAAAACAGAATGTATACTTACCTGATAAATTTCTTTCTCTTGCGATGTATCGAGTCCACAGCCCGCCCTGTCTATTTAAGACAGGTAGTATATTTTTATTTAAAAAACTTCAGTCACCTCTGCACCCTATAGTTTCTCCTCTTTCTTCCTAGCCTTCGGTCGAATGACTGGGGGGTGGAGCTAAGGGAGGAGCTATATAGACAGCTCTGCTGTGGGTGCTCTCTTTGCCACTTCCTGTTAGGAAGGAGAATATCCCACAAGTATGGATGAATCCGTGGACTTGATACATCGCAAGAGATAGAAATTTATCAGGTAAGCATAAATTCTGTTTTTCTCACTGAGGATAAAACATAATAACCCATGACCCTGCAATCAGCACAAGCATTCCAGGAGTCATCTTTGTACATTTTCAAAACTTTGAAACAGGTAAAACCTAATATTAAGTGCATATTAGTTCTTTAGATTTTTATTGAGGATAACTGAGAGCACCCCCGTTCTCAGTGCGCCCCACAAGTTCTACTAGTCTCTTTCCATTCCCAAATTATAACAGTCTAGTCCCAGAGCTTTCTGGCTCATTAGATGGTAGAAGTAGGATTATGGCCCTCCTGTTTAGTACGCAACAGATATACAGTTTAGTAAAAGCAATACAATACCTCATTTTGGCGTGGAATCCGTTAGTTGAGTGTAATCAGATTGGGGTACAGGAGTGAATCTCCCGCCAGCTAATTCCGGATCCGGGAGTGCAGTTTTTAGGCCCAATTTTTCATTAAAATTGTGTAGATCCTCAGGGTGCGGGATGTTATGGGTATCCCATTTTTAGAGGTGATATACTTACTGGGAATCCCCAGCGATATTGGATCCCAGCAGATCTAAGCGTGTTAGTGATAAATCTTAAATCACGTCGCTTTTGGAGAGTGGTAGGGCTGATATCAGAGAAAATCTGTACGTTAACCCCTGCATGGGTGATAGGTGACTTCGCTCTTTCGTTCTTCAGTACCTCTTCCTTGTCCAGAAAGTTCAAAAAGCGGACTATGACGTCCCGTGGCTGGGCCTTTGCAGTTGGTTTTGGCCTCAGGGCCCTGTGGGCTCTCTCTAGAATCATCTCTGGAGTTGTTGGTGTACCTTTAATGGACCAAAACAGATCCTGTAGACAGCCCTGCAATGCAGATGGGATTATGGATTCTGGGATCCCCCTGTTCCTTAAATTATTTTGTCTGTTGCGGTTGTCAAGGTCTTCGACTTTATCCATTAGAAAAGTGATAGTTTCCTCATGGTGATGCAGTTGTTTAGTGGAATGTTGTACATCTTCGCTCAGCAAGATCTGCACACTTTCCAGCTTGGATAACTTCTACTTAACCTGTGTGATGTCTTTGCGCAGTTCACCAAAAAAACCTCTAACTTCCTTGAGGACTTCTTTGATATCATCTTTGGATGACAAAGTTTTAAGATCCTCTTTAGTTATAAAAGAGTTAGATTCTGCAGAGGAATCAGTCCCCATCGCCTGAGGTTGAAGTTTAGGAATGTCTGGCCCACTGTCAGTATGAGGCTCTGCCACTTTAAGATATTGATTGAGAGTTGTGGTTTTTAGTGGCCTCTCCATTTTAGCAGCTCTCTTACAGGGCATCCCAGAGTGGTCTGTGCGTGATATACATTTTTGACAACAGTGTAAAAATCTCAAATTAAACTGTGTGAAACAGGGTGCTGAAATTACTGATGCCTGATTCAAGCTGCTATTGTAAATAAAAGTGCGCAACAGTCGTTTAACTTATACCAGGCCAGTCTCAATGCCCCTTATATGTCTCTGAGGTACTTTTTTTGTTAAATATCCAGGTTAATAACCCACCGGAGTACAGAGCTCAGTTCCTCGGTCAAGTAAGGTTTGAAACTTGTCTATTTAACCGTGTGAGCATAGATATAGAGGAGTAAAAAAAAAAACGCTGTATGTTTCCTCCTTTCATTTGCAGTTTACTTTGGGCTATATATTGCATTACCTCTAAAGCGCTGCAAAACAGGGCAGTACACAGGCTCTTGGGGTGAGTACTCTAGGTGTCCTCCGATCGCCCAATGTGATGGATCTACAGCTGTTACGGCACCCTAAAAACCATCAGGTCGGTCGGCCTTTGAATATGCTGTGCTTGTGTGGCGCGGTCTGAGCCGATGCAACAATATCCACCTGTCTGCTACTTCGGTATCGATGTCAGCCCTCAGTAGTCTCAGGCTGGTCAGTAGTGGATAGGAGAATTTGAGGGCTGCTTTTATCGCCGGGAACCTGTGTTATTATACCCCCAAGGAGAAAGTTAGCTACGGAGCCTTTCTATTTTGCGGCCATTTCCCTGCTTGGCCAGGCTCCGCCCCATTGGTCCATTTTTTATTCAGTTTCCCAGTTATGGAGGATTCTGATTTTTTGGAGACGGATGTCTCTGATTCAGACTCTACTTCTTGCAAAGAATATGAATTGGCATAGGTGATACATGCCCATCAGTTATGTTCCGAATGCCGTTTTAGAGTGCTCTGTTCCTCAGGATCAGGGAATCAGGTTCCCACTGAGCCATCCGCCTCTGGGGATTCTATTTCCCATGAGATGAGTTCCCTACCACCAACTCTTACTACGCATGCAGGTAACCCAAACGCTACTTATCCTTCTATGGAGTGTGGCCTGTTCCCACCGGACTTTACGACACGGTTCCGCATGGCCATATCTTTGGCGCTGGCTCCTCTGCACCTCATCTCCCGGGAGTGTGCTTATGATATTGTCCATGTTCAGATAACAGGGGCTCTTCAGGCGTGGGATCGGCTTGTCCAGTTCAGTTATAGACTGGCGCGCCTTCGTGTTCTACTAAGGCACGTTTTTGGCACTGCTGGATCCCACTCTTAATGGGTCTGGGGATTCTCAGTCTTAATCTTTGACTGGCTTGCATGCATAGACATAAGGGAATGAAGTAAACTTCTTATAGTCTTTGGCCTAGATTTGGAGTTTGGCGGTAGATGGGCTGTTAACGCTCCGCAGGCTTTTTTCTGGCCGCAGCATAAAATTAACTCTGGTATCGAGAGTTCAAACAAATGCTGCGTTAGGCTCCAAAAAAGGAGCGTAGAGCATTTTTACCGCAAATGCAACTCTCGATACCAGAGTTGCTTACGGACACGGCCAGCCTCAAAAACGTGCTCGTGCACGATTCCCCCATAGGAAACAATGGGGCTGTTTGAGCTGAAAAAAAACCTAACACCTGCAAAAAAGCAGCGTTCAGCTCCTAACGCAGCCCCATTGTTTCCTATGGGGAAACACTTCCTACGTCTGCACCTAACACTCTAACATGTACCCCGAGTCTAAACACCCCTAACCTTACACTTATTAACCCCTAATCTGCTGCCCCCGCTATCGCTGACCCCTGCATATTATTATTAACCCCTAATCTTCCGCTCCGTACACCGCCGCAACCTACGTTATCCTTATGTACCCCTAATCTGCTGCCCCTAACACCGCCGACCCCTATATTATATTTATTAACCCCTAATCTGCCCCCCTCAACGTCGCCGACACCTGCCTACACTTATTAACCCCTAATCTGCCGAGCGGACCTGAGCGCTACTATAATAAAGTTATTAACCCCTAATCCGCCTCACTAACCCTATCATAAATAGTATTAACCCCTAATCTGCCCTCCCTAACATCGCCGACACCTAACTTCAATTATTAACCCCTAATCTGACGACCGGAGCTCACCGCTATTCTAATAAATGGATTAACCCCTAAAGCTAAGTCTAACCCTAACACTAACACCCCCCTAACTTAAATATAATTTACATCTAACGAAATTAATTAACTCTTATTAAATAAATTATTCCTATTTAAAGCTAAATACTTACCTGTAAAATAAATCATAATATAGCTACAATATAAATTATAATTACATTGTAGCTATTTTAGGATTAATATTTATTTTACAGGCAACTTGGTAATTATTTTAACCAGGTACAATAGCTATTAAATAGTTAAGAACTATTTAATAGTTACCTAGTTAAAATAATAACAAAATTACCTGTAAAATAAATCCTAACCTAAGTTACAAATAAACCTAACACTAGACTATCATTAAATTAATTAAATAAAATACCTACAATTACCTACAATTAACCTAACACTACACTATCAATAAATAAATTTATTTAGAATGCGAGCTCAATCTGATTGGCTGATTGGATCAGCCAATAGGATTGAACTTGATTCTGATTGGCTGATTCCATCAGCCAATCAGAATATTCCTACCTTAATTCCGATTGGCTGATAGAATCCTATCAGCCAATCGGAATTCGAGGGACGCCATCTTGGATGACGTCCCTTAAAGGAACCGTCATTCGTCGGGAGACAACGGAAGAAGAGGATGGATCCGCGTCGGCTGCTTCAAGATGGACCCGCTCCGCACTGGATGGAAGAAGATCGAAGATGCCGCTTGGAGAAGATGTTTGCCGGTCCGGATGTCCTCTTCTTGCCGGATAGGAGGAAGACTTTGGAGCCTCTTCTGGACCTCTTCAGCACCGGATGCCAAGACGGATCGGTGATACCTGGATGGTGAAGACAAGGTAGGAAGATCTTCAGGGGCTTAGTGTTAGGTTTATTTAAGGGGGGTTTGGGTTAGATTAGGGGTATGTGGGTGGTGGGTTGTAATGTTGGAGGGGGGTATTGTATGTTTTTTTTTACAGGCAAAAGAGCTGATTTTCTTGGGGCATGCCCCGCAAAGGGCCCTGTTCAGGGCTGGTAAGGTAAAAGAGCTTTTACATTTATTAATTTAGAATAGGGTAGGGAATTTTTTATTTTGGGGGTCTTTGTTATTTTATTAGGGGGCTTAGAGTAGGTGTAATTAGTTTAAAATTGTTGTAATATTTTTCTTATGTTGGTAAATATTTTTTTATTTTTTGTAACTTAGTTCTTTTTTATTTTTTGTACTTTAGTTAGTTTATGTAATTGTAGTTATTTGTAGCAATTGTATTTAATTTATTTATTGATAGTGTAGTGTTAGGTTAATTGTAGGTAATTGTAGGTATTTTATTTAATTAATTTAATGATAGTCTAGTGTTAGGTTTATTTGTAACTTAGGTTAGGATTTATTTTACAGGTAATTTTGTTATTATTTTAACTAGGTAACTATTAAATAGTTCTTAACTATTTAATAGCTATTGTACCTGGTTAAAATAATTACCAAGTTGCCTGTAAAATAAATATTAATCCTAAAATAGCTACAATGTAATTATAATTTATATTGTAGCTATATTATGATTTATTTTACAGGTAAGTATTTAGCTTTAAATAGGAATAATTTATTTAATAAGAGTTAATTAATTTCGTTAGATGTAAATTATATTTAAGTTAGGGGGGTGTTAGTGTTAGGGTTAGACTTAGCTTTAGGGGTTAATCCATTTATTAGAATAGCGGTGAGCTCCGGTCGTCAGATTAGGGGTTAATAATTGAAGTTAGGTGTCGGCGATGTTAGGGAGGGCAGATTAGGGGTTAATACTATTTATGATAGGGTTAGTGAGGCGGATTAGGGGTTAATAACTTTATTATAGTAGCGCTCAGGTCCGCTCGGCAGATTAGGGGTTAATAAGTGTAGGCAGGTGTCGGCGACGTTGAGGGGGGCAGATTAGGGGTTAATAAATATAATATAGGGGTCGGCGGTGTTAGGGGCAGCAGATTAGGGGTACATAAGGATAACGTAGGTGGCGGCGCTTTGCGGTCGGCAGATTAGGGGTTAATTATTGTAAGTAGCTGGCGGCGATGTTGTGGGGGGCAGGTTAGGGGTTAATAAATGTAATACAGGGGTCGGCGGGGTTAGGGGCAGCAGATTAGGGGTACATAAGTATAACGTAGGTGGCGGTCGGAAGATTAGGGGTTAAAAAATTTTAATCGAGTGGCGGCGATGTGGGGGGACCTCGGTTTAGGGGTACATAGGTAGTTTATGGGTGTTAGTGTACTTTAGGGTACAGTAGTTAAGAGCTTTATGAACCGGCGTTAGCCCAGAAAGCTCTTAACTCCTGCTATTTTCCGGCGGCTGGAGTTTTGTCGTTAGAGCTCTAACGCTCACTTCAGAAACGACTCTAAATACCGGCGTTAGAAAGATCCCATTGAAAAGATAGGATACGCAATTGACATAAGGGGATCTGCGGTATGGAAAAGTCGCGGCTGAAAAGTGAGCGTTAGACCCTTTAATCACTGACTCCAAATACCGGCGGTAGCCTAAAACCAGCGTTAGGAGCCTCTAACGCTGGTTTTCACGGCTACCGCCGAACTCTAAATCTAGGCCTTTGTTATTTGTGTATCCTGTTCCCGTTCTGAACTTGGAAGTCTCGGACCCCTGTTGGGCTGGTCCTGTGGGGCTGTCCGTTCTTCCTGGGGGTTATTTGTGTATCCTGTTCCAGTTCTGAGCTTGGAAGTCTCAGACCCCTGTTGGGCTGGTCCTACGGATTGCCTTATCTTTCTCTTTAAATAGTCTTTTATTAAGGTTCTGCACAATAGAAAACATACATTGAATGCCATGACAAGAATGACAACATTTTCATGAAATACAGTACAGTGCTATAAGTAACAGATAAAATGAATGATAAAATAAGAACTTATGGAACCTCCATTTTATAATGTGAGAAGGATGTTAGTCATGCTAAAGACACTTATTAAGAATGAGAACATAATTGTGGCAGTGACTGAGAAGTATAAGAGAAAAAATAAAAGAATTTGGGTAAGAATTTTTCAGCGGGTAAGCACCGCTTGAGGAGATGTAAGACCAATCGGCCACTCGCCACCGAACCCCTGCAAATCTGATAGTTTAAACTATGGAGCAACAATATTTCCCAACTTTGAAATAAGGCTGTAATATAAAACTTTAAAAAGCTCTAAGGCTAAGTAGGACCATCCCTACGATATATACAGTCCAGAGTATTGAGTTTGTAAGCATTTGACATTATACTTGACCTATAATCTGTATATGACTGATGGGGTAGTCATTTATGAACTCGCATAAAAGTAGTTTTGTGGTTACCCTTTTGGATTTATAATGCTATTTTGTGGCCGAAATGTTTACCAGTAGTTGCTATTGCCACATTCAGATATGTAAATAACACATCCAGGCTAGAGAGTAATATGTTTTGCGCCTATAAAGGCTAATATTATATGATATATCTCACTTTACCCATAGTAGCCTAGGTTTTAGACTACGATGTTCTGTAGGAGCTTAAAGCGCAGAGAGAGGTTGGGGTTATTGACCTTCTTGCCCGCAATGTGTAAAGGTGTGGTTTATGTGAAATAATTGGGGTATTTTACAGTCCCCTTTAGGTGAGATATATTTACCCTATGCAGTCTATAGATCCATTTGATGAGAGATAAACTGATGGTAGGTGATTAGACTGGTACTATGAAATACTGTGTAACTTTACCCCCAGAACGCTATCCTTTAATGTAACTACACACCTCCTTAAAGGATTATATTTGACTAACTCTAGGAGCTTAGGAAGTTTTTTAGGATATGTACAAAAGATATAGAGCATGCAAACTTATTTATATAGCTACATAAAATTAGAGCAGTACTCTGGTAGAAGCTTTGTCTATTCTCAGCATTTATCTAAAACAAGAATTGAAAATTACCCCTACTATGTATCTTGGTATCCTACACCTCTGCACATCTGGTCATCCTCCTGGTCATCGGCCAGTATATAACCCAGGAAATACTATATATAACAAATTTCAAACAATAAACAATCAGGTTAGAGTAAACATTTTAGTAGAAGGTAACACAACTCGTGTGTTGCACCCTTTGTGTCGCTTCAAAGTACAAAAAGTAGTAGTCCCACACAGCTTATAAAGCTGCATCTAAACAAAACACACTCACATATAGGATAGAACTTCCAGATGTATTTCTCAGATTAGTGTGAGTCAGAGTACTATTATGGAGGCAAGGGTATATAAGATGCCAAGTTAGCCGGGCAAATCTTTTGATGAAGTCTCACATCCAGACAGCTTCAACTCAAGTCCACATTAAGTTAGCAAAAACCAGCGTGTGTTATAGTGAGCTCTGGCCACCCGACTATTGGTAGAATCCGGTGCTTTACCCGATACCTGTTCTCTGTAGGACTCTAAATAATTTAGGTTATAGACATTCCAGGTCCAGACTTGTGACCCTGGGAGCCGTGAGGGTTGTGAAACAGGCCGGAATTATATTGTCTCTGACTCTGTTAGGGGAACAATAGCCCATGACCTGAATGACAACATGGGATTCCAGACTTACCGACATATGAGAAACAAAGGCATCGTCCCATAATCTCCATTGCACCAAGACTCTTGAAACTCCGGTTCTTAAGAGTTCCCCCTTCATTGACTGGGAATGCCAACGCCATCCACTGCTGCATACTATCAGTGCTTCACTCTGAAGGAACGGCCGTATCCCTCTCAGTTGAAGCAGAAATCAAAAAGAAAAAGAAGCACAGAGGCGCCAACATGGCCTAGTAACGTCAGGACAATCGGATACAACACATCAGCAGGAAAGGAAATATACTCAGAAACGAGGCGCACCCAAATGGTGCTATTGTGGCAGTCTGGAACTTCAAACAGTGGTCTAGCTCACTGGTGTCTCCAGCCAGAAAGAGATGATCCTTAGCGAGGGCCTATCATATGATGCCTAGAGGAGCATAAAAGGCACACACATAGCCCAGTAACGTTTGTACACCGGATATAAAGGATTCAAGGTTGTACTTACAGGAAACAAAGCACCACCAGGTGCAATATCAGCAGTACTGGGACCTCTCAGCCGCCCAGTGGACTGTGGAATCCAATAGCCAGGATGCAGAGAATCACCACTTGGGAAAATAGGACCAGCAGAAAAAATGTATATATATACATACACTCTGTCCCCAGCAGGAGCAGAATAAATATAAGAAAGCAAGTGTATATTTAAAAACTTTATTTAAAAACAGCGACGCGTTTCTCAGCCACCACTGGCTATGTTAAAATGTTAACAACACTTGCTTTATAAAGACAATAGAACACATGAAGCTAAATCTGATAGGATAATTAATTTCTAATTAAGTGTGAACACCTGTTGCACAGGTCAGCAGTAGGTAGGCATGGAAACCCCTATATACAAAGCTCTCATATGTGACACAAACCATTTTATACAAATCACAAGTAAGCATAGACATCTCTGTATTAACCCCCACACCAATGCCAGACCAAAAAATTGACAATAACAATAAAATTGTAGCCATTCAGATTAAAAATAAAAAACAATCACAATAAAAACATTTGTTATACACCTCAATATAAGATGATCACAATATGTACAAAATTATATTATACCCACCTAAGACATGAACATAATACATGTATTTTAATAGTTCCTATTCTAAATACAATCACTTTGTATGCCTGACAACATGTATGATTTATATCACAATAGATCTATATTTTTTCATTGGTATTACAAACCTTTTTTAATGTTGTTTCTACATTATTCCCTCCTTTGAGATGTGACATTTAGTTTATTCATCCCTAACAAAAATAACTCATAATAATCCCGTTTAAAACTAAAGAGATAATGTGATGATGTTTTAACAATTTTGACAAGTTTATCTGATCTCAGCTACAGATCGTGTCACTTACTTAGGTGATGTATAAGTATAAAACTCACGGGCTATATACACACTATGTTCCTGTTATGCTTGTTCAGTTTATGAGTTGATCGAAGAAGTAATAATGTTCTGCCAGTTTGTTTTGAAAACAATAGAATTTGTATTAGCGGCAATTCCTTGAGTATCAGCCCACCCACGTCACCATAGAGGTCAGCCTACACCATATTCGTCATTGCTGTCTGTATCTCAATAGGCTGCCAGCCTTCACGTCGAGGAGCGTATTGATCAATGCCCTCATGAGTCATCTATCCCAGCGTGACTTCCATTGGACCTATGTCCGTGCCAAGCCTCCAGAAACCTCCAATCACAGAGCAAAGCGGAGCTCGGGGAGGAAAAAATATAGCAACCAGCCTCATACAGATGCTGCACAGTCCCTAAGATAAATGTGAATAAATAAATAAATAAAATAAAAAAACGGCCGTATTCCTCTCAGTTGAAGCAGAAATCAAGAAGAGGTGCTTCACTTTATTTCCAGCTTCCTCTGAGTCACCGGCGAAGTCTGTTTCAATGAGGCTAGTTTTCAGGGTCTGTTGCGCTGAAATGCAAGGTGTATGGAGGAATGATCCTTCTGCCCCTGCTGTCCCAGAGTTAGACTCCTCATCACACGGAGCTCTCAGCGCCATTTTGAGATCATCAAAGTAGGTGTTTATTTTCCGTTCTAGCCTTGCAGGTAAGTAAGGTGGCGTGAGTGTGACCGCTTTACCCAGCAGTCCAGGGGGGGGTTGTTGAATGTATGCAGGTCAGGCCGCAACTCAGATCTCCTGCCTCTCTCTTCAAAGCTCCAAAGTAAGCGTTTCTCTCAAATGATAATTGCCAACTTGTCAATTTCAAGCCTTAAGAGGTTCATGGGCAGTCAGAGGATGAGACGGGTGGTTAGTTCAGTTTCCAACCGGGAGAATATTAATCTGAAGTCAGGAGCCTCTAGTATGTGTGACCTGCCATGGCTGCAGTTCGGACACGCCCCCCCTGACTTATCATTTATCTTTATCCGGTGAGGATGATTTTTATTTGATCTAAAGCTCAGGTTGTGGTGTGATGTTTCCTTCGGGAACTTTCTTCTCTGGAATTGATACTGGCAATTTTGTGGTCGACTGTTCTTTATCCCTCCATCTCGGGGGAAACTCTATGTGGCCTTGACAGTGCTGGGGCCCTTGGTTTCAGGATGGTCCTGACTGGATACAAATCCTTCTGTCTTTGAGGCCTAGTTCAGACACGTGGTGCCTTTTTTATGTCCGGTTGGTCCGGTTAGGGCATCTAGTGATCACAATATGATTTGTGTTGTTTTCTTGTTTTATTTTACAAGCTTCAACTAGCATCCTGAGAGGACTTGAGGGTCCGTGGTTGCTTAGGGGCATGGGGGATTGGTTCAGTGACTCATTCGCCTTTCAATATAGTGGGCCGGGACTCTGTTGAGATCTGCAACGACATGCTCCTTCGTTTTTGATTTTCCCCAGAATTAGAGTGCTCCTTTCCGTTGTGGGTTGGAGGCTTGGAGAATTTAGGTCAT
This sequence comes from Bombina bombina, assembly GCF_027579735.1. NCBI lineage: Eukaryota > Metazoa > Chordata > Amphibia > Anura > Bombinatoridae > Bombina > Bombina bombina. Next base: position 339,036,327 of record NC_069504.1, on the reverse strand, counting down.
GCTCTCTTTGGAAGTGTCTTTTTAGGACTTGTTCCTTTTAGAGGTTCTCTTCCTTTGGGTCGACACTTTCTGGACTTCGTCTGGTTTTTCTGGCGGCTTTGGCCGCTTAATTAGGAAGTGAAGGCTGTGAGGCTCTATCTTCCTTCGGGAGTTTGTCGTCTCCATATCAGGGGTGATAGGAGGTGTTGTCTCTTTTTCCAAGCTTTTTGCTTAGGGGATGTTTTTCTGCCTGGGTTCAGGATGCTTTGCATTCTTCTACCTTCGGGGTGGTCCTCTGGAATGTTAATCTGAAAGGATTTTGGAGACTAGCCTTTCTTCTACTCTCTTTCGGGTGACTCTGTTCTTGTTCTCATTTCCCTTGATGTTGCCCTTGGGGCCTTTGGAGAAATTGTGTGACTTTGTCGCGGCCTAGCACCTTGTTAGGTGGGTGTTGACCTCCGGCTAAGGGCATTCTGTGAATGACGAGTGAGGTTTCCCAGTTCACATCCCCTGTGAGGTCTGATTGCTTCAGACGGGGTATCTTGTGTTCCCTGGGGGTGTCGTTCTTTTGAGGATGATTCTGGGTCCCGGGTCCAGGGTTCTTGTCTTGGATCCTTCTTGGATGTCTGGAGACCTATGATCCTGTGGACTGGTTCAGGACGACCCAGTTTTTTTAGAGACTCTATGTTGCGACATAGGGACTAGCTCATTGGGCTTGCAAGCAGGAAGGCCAGAGTTCAAATCTACCTTCGGGTACTGGTTATCAACTTTAAGACCGGACAGAGTGTGCTTCTCTTCATAGGGAGTTTTTTGTCTGTTGGGTCAACAGTGGTGTCTGGATGATTTTTTCATTCGGTCCGTGTTTTGATCATACTATAGCTTCATGTCTTGTGGACATGTACGCTGTTCTTATCTGTGCCCTTCCCTTTTGAGGGGATAGTTTGTCTTCCTTATGAGCTGGAAGGGTCTTTGTCCTTCCCTGTGTGTAGGAGGTTGGATCAGGTGGCTTATCTCTGTAAGGGGCAGCATCTGCTTCTCAGTGGGCTCTGTTCCACCTATTGGAATTTGATCTCTCTACGTAGAGACTGTCTAAGAGATCTGTGACAGGTCTTCCTTGGATCTATTGCACTTTTCTCTGTTCCAGGTCCCAGGGGGTTCTCCTTGGGAGTGCCTTATTTTGGAGGAGCGGATTGGTTTGGCACCCGAGCTCTGTTGGGGTTTTCCCTTTTTTGCTTTCCATTCCCTGGGGGCTTATAGTTGCGGTCTTTCTGTCCCCCCCTGTCTATCAGACATGTCTGTCGCTTGGGCTGGTCCGGTATTGGAGCAGGATCTGAGATCTGTTGCTCTGCTAAAATCTTCCTCGGAGCAATCGAGGTATGGTAAGCCTCTTGAGGTTTTTCCTTTCTCCATGTTCAGGATTTGTTGGAAGGACTGGCGGCTTTTAGATAGCCTGCAACGTTATCTGCTGGTTAGTGGATTCTTAGCAATCTGAAGGATCCTATCTTCAGCTGCTTTCTACTTGCCCTGCAAGTATTTAAGTTTCAGAGTCATTGTTAGATGACTGCAGCGTACAGTGTTTTTGCTTCAGGTGTTGTTCGTCAGACCTATCTGAGCTTGCTGCACAAGGTTTTGTTTCTGAATATTTCGGTAATTCTGAGCTACCTTTTTGCGACTTGGGGACTTTCGTTTTCAGTTGCTTTTTAGAGTGCGGTTGCACTGTGTTGGGGGAAGATCCTCTCTGTTTCAGACTCCCGGCCTTATGCCGTGGTTTCTGTTTTTCTGGGGTCTGGGCGTTGCCTCCCCTTGTTTCTATGAGACTGGTGGGTCTCTGTTGGTCTGGAGTTCCTTATGCTAGCTGAACAGCTAGCTCAGCATACTAATGCACTGTGGCTACTCTGGGTTGCAAGTCGATTCCCGGCGAGGTCTACTCAGCCTTCCTCCTTTCGAGGTTGATATGATGAGCAGTTATGTATTTTCTCTAAGTGGCGAGAGGGACCCTATATCACATTTAGTGGAACTGTTCTAAAAAAATTGGGAAAATTGTAGAAAAAATGTTTCAAGTACTATTAAATACAGCCACTGATTTTCAATTAGATCCTACTATGACCCCACTTAAACTGTTGCTTAAATCCCCCTGTAAACCCTGACTGGAGGTCGCAGATGGTCCCCACTATACCTGTGTGGCTCGAACACAACACAGAAACTATTTTATTAGAAGAATATGGCTATTTTAGAATAAGTAAACAGGACACTTTTCATGATATAACATTTTATTAGGAAAAAACAAAACAACAATTTGAAGCATCAATATGACATTTATGTACTTTAACTTTTATTGGAGTAATCTTTTTACAGACATTTATTATTCTTTATTTTTATTTTGGTTTCTTAAAAAATGGCATGTAAGACAATTGTTTTGATAATGCAAACATAAATTTCAAAAAAGCCTTTAAAAAAAAAAGTTGTAAGGACTCAAAGATATGAGGTCTCAGGTGTTAGAAAAAAACAAAAGGCCTGCAAATATGTGTATGTATGTGTGTGTGTATATATATATATATATATATATATATATATATATATACAGTATATATTTATATGTATGTGTGTATATATATATACATATATATACAGTATATATTTATATGTATGTGTGTATATATATATATATATATATATATATATATATATATATATATATATATATATATATACACAGTTGTGCTCATAAGTTTACATACCCTGGCAGAATTTATGATTTCTTGGCCATTTTTCAGAGAATATGAATGATAACACAAAAACTTTTCTTTCACTCATAGTTAGTGTTTGGCTGAAGCCATTTATTATCAATCAACTGTGTTTACTCTTTTTAAATCATAATGACAATAGAAACTACCCAAATGACCCTGATCAAAAGTTTACATACCCTGGTGATTTTGGCCTGATAACATGCACACAAGTTGACACAGAGGGGTTTGAATGGCTATTAAAGGTAACCATCCTCATCTGTGATCTGTTTTCTTGTAATTAGTGTGTGTGTATAAAAGGTCAATGAGTTTCTGGACTCCTGACAGACCCTTGCATCTTTCATCCAGTGCTGCACTGACGATTCTGGATTTTGAGTCAAAAGAATTGTCAAAGGATCTGCGGGAAAAGGTAGTTGAACTGTATAAAACAGGAAAGGGATATAAAAAGATATCCAAGGAATTGAGAATGCAAATCAGCAGTGTTCAAACTCTAATAAAGAAGTGGAAAATGAGGGGTTCTGTTGAAACCAAACCACGGTGAGGTAGACCAACTCAAATTTCAGCCACAACTGCTAGGAAAATTGTTCGGGATGCAAAGACAAACCCACAAATAACTTCAGGTGAAATACAGGACATGTGGTGTGGCTGTTTCAAGATGCACAATAAGGAGGCACTTGAAGAAAGATGGGCTGCATGGTTGAGTCGCCAGAAGAAAGCCATTACTACGCAAATGCCACAAATCATCCCACTTACAATACGCCAAACAGCACAGAGACACGCCTCAAACCTTCTGACACAAAGTCATTTGGAGTGATGAGACCAAAATTGAGCTTTTTGGCAACAACCATAAACGCTACTTTTGGAGAGGAGTCAACAAGGTCTATGATGAAAGGTACACCATTCCTACTGTGAAACACGGAGGTGGATCGCTGATGTTTTGGGGATGTGTGAGCTACAAAGGCACAGGAAATTTGGTCAGAATTGATGGCAAGAGGAATGCAGTATGTTATCAAACAGAACACCTCATTTTCCACTTCTTGATTAGAGTTTGAACACTGCTAATTTGCATTCTCAATTCCTTGGATATCTTTTTATATCCCTTTCCTGTTTTATACAGTTCAACTACCTTTTTCCCACAGATCCTTTGACAGTTCTTTTTCTTTCCCCATGATACAGAATCCATAAACGTCAGTGCAACACTGGATGAAAGATGCAAGGGTCTGTCAGGAGTCCAGAAACTCATTGACCTTTTATACTCACACACTTATTACAAGCAAACAGATCACAGGTGAGGATGGTTACCTTTAATAGCCATTCAAACCCCTTTGTGTCAACTTGAGTGCATGTTATCAGGCCAAAATCACCAGGGTATGTAAACTTTTGATCAGGGTCATTTGGGTAGTTTCTGTTGTCATTATGATTTTAAAAAGAGTAAACACAGTTGATTGATAATAAATGGCTTCAGCCAAACACATGAGTGAAAGAAAAGTTTTTGTTTTTTCATTCATAGTCTCTGAAAAATGGCCAAGAAATCATAAATTCTGCCAGGGTATGTAAACTTATGAGCACAACTATATATGTGTGTGCATATTTATGTGTACATATGTATTTAAATATTTGTTTTTTTTTTACTTTATATTCACAGTACATATTAAACATTTCAGTGTTTTTCACTTACAGGAAACATTTTTATTGTGAATACATATTTCTATATATATCTGTATATTCCTATACCTGCATATCTATTCCTATAGATATATATTTCTTTCATGTAATTGGCAAGAGTCCATGAGCTAGTGACGTATGGGATATACAATCCTACCAGGAGGGGCAATGTTTCCCAAACCTCAAAATGCCTATAAATACACCCCTCACCACACCCACAATTCAGTTTTACAAACTTTGCCTCCTATGGAGGTGGTGAAGTAAGTTTGTGCTAAGATTTCTACATTGATATGCGCTTCTCAGCATTTTTTGAAGCCCTGATTCCTCTCAGGATACAGTGAATGTCAGAGGGATGTGAAGGGAGTATCACCTATTGAATGCAATGGTTTTCCTCACGGTGATCTATTTCATAGGTTCTCTGTTATCAGTCGTAGAGATTCATCTCCTACCTCCCTTTTCAGATCAACGTTATACTCTCATATTCCATTACCTCTACTGATAACCGTTTCAGTACTGGTTTGGCTATCTGCTATATGTGGATGGATGTCTTTTGGTAAGTATGTTTTCATTACTTAAGACACTCTCAGCTATGGTTTGGCACTTTATGTATTTATATAAAGTTCTAAATATATGTATTGTACTTATATTTGTCATGATTCAGATTTTCAGTATATTTCCTTTTTTGCAGACTGTCAGTTTCATATCTGGGAAATGCTTTTTTATGAAAAATTATTTCTTACCTGGGGTATAGTCTCTTTTTCAAATTGACTGTCTTTTAAATTTGCGGGCAGAATTAGGCTTGCAAGGGCACAAAATGCCAAAATTTATTGCGTCATTCTTGGCGCAAGATTTTTTTGGCGTGAAGTTACATTCGTTGATGCAAATTCGTCATTTCCAGCATCTTAGTTGACGCCGAGACCTTCACAAGGTTGCGTCATCTATGACGCGAGTGTTCCGTTTCCGGACATTTTTGGCGCCAAAAAATATATCCTCTTATTTATTTAAAATGGAGTATATTCGTTCTTTATTAAAAGAAGTGTTGATGATTACATTAGATATGGAAGAAACTAGTCCTCTTGATATTAAAACTAGTAAACGTTTAAATTCTGTTTATAAACCTCCTGTGGTTATTCCAGAGGTTTTTCCAGTTCCTGATGCTATTTCAGATATGATTTCTAAGGAATGGAATAGGCCTGGTACTTCTTTTATTCCTTCTTCAAGGTTTAAAAAATTGTATCCTTTGCCAACTGTTAGATTGGAGTTTTGGGAAAAGATCCCCAAAGTTGATGGGGCTATCTCTACTCTTGCTAAACGTACTACTATTCCTATGGAAGATAGTACTTCTTTTAAAGATCCTTTAGATAGGAAACTTGGATTTTATCTAAGGAAAGCTTATTTATATTCAGGTCATCTTCTTAGGCCTGCAATTTCTTTGGCTGATGTTGCAGCTGCTTCAACTTTTTGGATGGAAACTTTAGCGCAACAAGTGTTGGATAATAATTTGTCTAGCATTGTTAAATTAATTCAACATGCTAATAATTTCATTTGTGATGCCATTTTTGATATCATCAAAATTGATGTTAGATATATGTCTTTAGCTGTTTTAGCTAGAAGAGCTTTATGGCTTAAATCTTGGAATGCTGATATGACTTCTAAGTCCAGATTGCTATCTCTTTCTTTCCAAGGTAATAAATTATTTGATTCTCAGTTGGATTCAATAATTTCAACTGTTACTGGGGGGAAGGGAGTTTTTTTGCCTCAGGATAAAAAACCTAAAGGTAAATCTAAAGCTTCTAACCGTTTTCGTTCCTTTCGACATAATAAGGAACAGAAATCTAATCCTTCCCCAAAGTAATCTGTTTCCAATTGGAAGCCTTCCTCAAATTGGAATAAATTCAGGCCATTTAAGAGATCAAAGCCAGCCCCCAAGTCCGCATGAAGGTGCGGATCTCATTCCAGCTCAGCTGGTAGGGGGCAGATTAAAAATTTTCAAAGATGTTTGGATCAATTCAGTCCAAAATCATTGGATTCAGAGTATTGTCTCTCAGGGGTACAGAATAGGATTCAGATTAAGACCGCCTGTGAGAAGATTTTTTCTCTCACGCATTCCAGTGAACCCATTAAAGGCTCAGGCTTTCCTGAAGTGTGTTTCAGACCTGGAGTTATCAGGGGTAATCATGCCAGTTCCGTTTCAGGAACAGGGTCTGGGGTTTTATTCAAATCTATTCATTGTCCCAAAGAAAGAAAATTCATTTAGATCAGTTCTGGATCTAAAGATTTTGAATCGATATGTAAGAGTACCAACTTTCAAAAGGGTGACTATAAGGACTATTCTGCCTTTTGTTCAGCAAGGGCATTATATGTCCACAATAGACTTACAGGATGCATATCTTCATATTCCGATTCATCCGGATCACTATCAGTTCCTGAGATTCTCTTTTCTAGACAAGCATTACCAATTTGTTGCTCTTCCTTTTGGCCTAGTGACAGCTCCAAGAATCTTTTCAAAGGTTCTCGGTGCCCTACTCTCTGTAATCAGAGAGCGGGGTATTGCGGTGTTTCCTTATTTGGACAATATCTTGGTTCTTGCTCAGTCTTTACGTTCTGCAGAATCTTGCATGAATCAACTAGTGTTGTTTCTTCGAAGACATGGTTGGAGGATCAATTTACTAAAAAGTTCTTTGATTCCTCAGACAAGGGTAACCTTTTTAGGTTTCCAGATAGATTCAGTGTCCATGACTCTGTCTCTAACAGACAAGAGACGTTTGAAATTGGTTGCAGCCTGTCGGAACCTTCAGTCTCAGTCATTCCCTTCAGTAGCTATGTGCATGGAAGTTTTGGGTCTCATGACTGCTGCTTTGGACGCGATCCCCTTTGCTTGTTTTCACATGAGACCTCTACAGCTTTGTATGCTGAATCAATGGTGCAGGGATTATACAAAGATATCACAATTAATATCCTTGAATCCCAATGTACGACACTCTCTGACATGGTGGATAGATCACCATCGTTTAGTTCAAGGGGCTTCTTTTGTTCGGCCAACCTGGACTGTGATCACAACAGATGTGAGTCTTTCAGGTTGGGGACCTGTTTGGGGATCTCTGACAGCACAAGGGGTTTGGAAATCTCAAGAGGCGAGATTACCAATCAATATTTTGGAACTCTGTGCAATTCTCAGGGCTCTTCAGTTTTGGCCTCTGTTGAAGAGCGAACCATTCATTTGTTTTCAGACAGACAATGTCACAACTGTGGCATATGTCAATCATCAGGGTGGGACTCACAGTCCTCAAGCTATGAAAGAAGTATCCCGGATACTTGTTTGGGCAGAATCCAGCTTTTTCTAATTTTTGCGGTTCATATCCCAGGTATAGACAATTGGGAAGCGGATTATCTCAGTCGTTAGACTTTACATCCGGGAGAATGGTCTCTCCACCCAGATGTGTTTTCTCAAATTGTTCAGATGTGGGGGCTTCCAGAAATAGATCTGATGGCATCTCATCTAAACAAGAAACTTCCCAGGTACCTGTCCAGGTCCAGGGATCCTCAGGCGGAAGCAGTGGATGCATTGACACTTCCTTGGTGTTATCAACCTGCTTATATTTTCCCGCCTCTAGTTCTTCTTCCAAGAGTGATCTCGAAAATCATCATGGAGCAATCGTTTTTGCCTGGTGGCTCCAGCATGGCCTCACAGGTTTTGGTATGCGGATCTTGTTCGGATGTCCAGTTGCCAACCTTGGCCACTCCATTAAGGCCAGACCTTCTATCTCAAGGCCATTTTTTCCATCAGGATCTCAAATCATTACATTTGAATGTATGGAAATTGAACGCTTAGTGCTTAGTCATAGAGGTTTCTCTGACTCAGTGATTAATACTATGTTGCAGGCTTGTAAATCTGTTTCTAGAAAGATTTATTATCGAGTTTGGAAGACTTACATTTCATGGTGTTCTTCTCATAAATTTTCTTGGCATTCTTTTAGAATTCCTAGAATTTTACAGTTTCTTCAGGATGGTTTGGATAAAGGTTTTGTCTGCAATTTACTTGAAAGGACAAATCTCTTCTCTTTCTGTTTTATTCCACAGAAAAATTGCTAAACTTCCTGATATTCACTGTTTTGTACAGGCTTTGGTTTGTATCAAGCTTGTCATTAAATCAATCTCTCCTCCTTGGAGTCTTAATTTGGTTTTGAAGGCTTTACAGGCTCCACCATTTGAGCCAATGTATTCTTTGGACATTAAACTACTTTCTTGGAAATAGTTGTTCCTTTTGGCCATCTCTTCTGCTAGAAGAGTTTCTGAATTATCTGCTCTCTCTTGTGAATCTCCTTTTCGAATTTTTCATCAGGATAAGGCAGTTTTGCGGACTTTAAATTCTTAACTAAGGTTGTGAATTCTAACAACATTAATAGAAAAATTGTTGTCCCTTCTTTGTGTCCTAATCCTAAGAATTCTTTGGAGAGATCTTTACAATCTTTGGATGTGGTGAGAGCTCTGAAATATTATGTTGAAGATACTAAAGATTTCAGGAAGACTTCTAGTCTATTTGTTATCTGTTCTGGTTCCAGGAAATGTCAGAAGTCTCCTGCCTTTTCTTTGGCATCATGGTTAAAGTTTTTGATTCATCAAGCTTATCTGGAGTTGGGTAAAACCCCACCACAAAGAATTACAGCTCATTCTACCAGATCAGTTTCCACTTCTTGGGCTTTTAAGAATGAAGCTTCAGTTGATCAGATTTGTAAAGCAGCAACTTGGTCTTCTTTGCATACTTTTACTAAATTCTACCATTTTGATGTATTTGCTTCTTCGGAAGCAGTTTTTACTAGAAAAGTTCTTCAGGCAGCTGTTTTAGTTTGATTCTTCTGCTTCTAATTTAAGTTTTTTTCTTTTCAATTATGAGAGTAAACTTATGATTTGGGTTGTGGATTAATTTTTTTCAGCGGAAAATGGCTGTTTTTATTTTTTATCCCTCCCTCTCTAGTGACTCTTCCGTGGAGTTCCACAACTTGGGTATTACTATCCCATACGTCACTAGCTCATGGACTCTTATTATTAACATATATTGATTCCAAATAAACTGTTTGGAAACAATGGAGACCCTCTCATAGAGTTTATTTCACAACTTACTTGTATTGGTTTAGTGGTTTTTAATTAATAACCACATTTGGTAGAAAGGTTTTTCAGGCAGCTGTTTCAGTTTGATTCCTCTGGTTATGTTTATATTTTGTCTTTTCATTTATGAGAATAAACTTATATTTTGGGTTGTGGAATAATTTTTTCAGCGGAAAATGGCTGTTATTATTTTTATCCCTCCCTCTCTAGTGACTCTTCTGTGGAGTTCCACATCTTGGGTATTACTATCCCATACGTCACTAGCTCATGGACTCTTGCCAATTACATGAAAGAAAACATAATTTATGTAATAACTTACCTGATAAATGAATTTCTTTCATATTGGCAAGAGTCCATGAGACCCACTCTTTTTATGGTGGTTATGATTTTTTGTATAAAGCACAATTATTTCTAAATTCCTTTTTTGAAGCTTTTTACTCCTTTCTTTATAACCCCACTACTTGGCTATTCATTAAACTGAATTGTGGGTGTTGTGAGGGGTGTATTTATAGGCATTTTGAGGTTTGGGAAACTTTGCTCCTCCTGGTAGGATTGTATATCCCATACGTCACTAGCTCATGGACTCTTGCCAATTACATGAAAGAAAACATAATTTATGTAAGAACTTACCTGATAAATTAATTTCTTTCATATTGGCAAGAGTCCATGAGACCCACCCTTTTTATGGTGGTTATGATTTTTTGTATAAAGCACAATTATTTCTAAATTCCTTTTTTGAAGCTTTTTACTCCTTTCTTTATCACCCCACTTCTTGGCTATTCATTAAACTGAATTGTGAGTGTGGTGAGGGGTGTATTTATTGGCATTTTGAGGTGTGGGAAACTTTGCCCCTCCTGGTAGGAATGTATATCCCATACGTCACTAGCTCATGGACTCTTGCCAATATGAAAGAAATGAATTTATCAGGTAAGTTCTTACATAAATTATGTTTTTACATGAACATTATTAGATATATATAGAAATATATATTTAATAATAAAAAGTACATTATTTTCTATCAGCTAGATTACAAGTTTTGCGTTATGACTCAAAAAGCATCATTATGGCCCAGAATATGTCAGAATAGGTGTACCACACACCTTTTTGGCCGTCACGCAACTTAAGTACCGCAATTTAAGAAAAGTCATTTTTCAATGGGACTTCCATAGCACCGGTATTACGAGTTTTGCGGTGAGGCCAAAAAGTGAGCAGTACAGCCTAAAATGACAAGATCTGTACCGCCATCTAAAGTCAGTAGTTATGAGTTTTATGCTACAAAGCTGTACCATAAAACTCATATCTAAACTGTCACAAAGTACACTAACACCCATAAACTACCTATTAACCCCTAAACTGAGGCTCTCCCTCATCGCAAACACTAAAATAAAATTATTAACCCCTAATCTGCCACTCCGGACATCACCGCCACTTCAAAAATGTATTAACCCCTATTCCGCCGCTTCCCGACATCGTCGCCACTATAATAAAATTATTAACCCCTAAACCGCTGCCCTCCCGAATCGCGAACACTATTTAGATATTATTAACCCCTAATCTGCCGTCCGCCCACACCGCCGCTTTAATAAACCTATTAACCCCTAAACCTAACCCTAACGTAACCCTAACACCCCCTAACTTGAATATAATTAAAATAAATCTAAATACAACTTACAATTATTACCTAAATAATTCCTATTTAAAACTAAATACATACTTACCTGTACAATAAAACCTAAGCTAGCTACAATATAACTAATAGTTACATTGTAGCTAGCTTAGGGTTTTTCTCTTGTAAGGTGTATCCAGTCCACGGATTCATCCATTACTTGTGGGATATTCTCCTTCCCAACAGGAAGCTGCAAGAGGACACCCACAGCAGAGCTGTCTATATAGCTCCTCCCCTAACTGACACTCCCGTCATTCTCTTGCAGCTCTCGACAAGAAAGGAAGTATCAAGAGATATGTGGTGACTTAGTGTAGTTTATCTTCAATCAAAAGTTTGTTATTTTTAAACGGTACCGGCGTTGTACTGTTTTTGCCTCAGGCAGAAATTAGAAGAGTTCTGCCTGAGGTTTTTGATGATCTTAGCGGTTTGTAACTAAGGTCCACTGCTGTTCTCACACATAACTGAAGAGTATGAGAAAACTTCAGCTGGGGGAATGGCCTGCAGAATTACCTGCTCTGAGGTATGTTCAGTATATTTTTTTCTAGAGAGATGATAAGGTCTAGAAAATGCTGACAGTGCCTGATATATTTAAGGTAAGCCTGATTACAGTGATTTAACAAACGACTGGGATCATGCTTGCAGTAAAGGGTAATATTCATGTTAATTGCTCTTATTACTTAGTATGTAAAACGTTTGCATGATATAACGTTTTTTACTGAAGGTGATAAATCTTTATTTGGGGCCTAGTTTTCCACATGGCTGATTAGATTTCTCCTAGGAGTAGTTATTTATGGCCCTTTCACTTTGAGTGCATGGTGGGAGGGGCCTATTTTCACGCTCTAATTGCGCAATAGTTTTTGCAGTCTGAGACATCCAGCTTCCCTGAAGGAGTCCCCTGACATATAGGACCTCTGTAAAGGGTTTTTGTTCCTACAAAAGTCGTTTTAAGGGCAGTTAGGAGCCACAGTAGAGCTGTGGCAGTTTGCTTGTGACTGTTTATAACGGTTTTATCGTTTTTCTGATCCGTTTTTGAGCCTGAGGGGTTAATCATCCATTTGCAAGTCGGTGCAATGCTATTTTAGTCTATTATAGACACTGTAAAAATTTCATAGAGTTTACTGCTTTTTTTCACTGTTTTGCAGTTTATGTGATTGTTTTTTTCCCTTAAAGGCACAGTACCGTTTTTATATTCTGCTTTTTCTTTTTATTAAAGTGTTTTCCAAGCTTGCTGGTCTCATTACTAGTCTGTTAAACATGTTTGACATAGAGGAAACACCTTGTTCATTATGTTTAGAAGCCATTGTGGAACCCCCTCTTAGAATGTGTACCAAATGCACTGATCTTACTATAAATTATAAAGACCATATTCTGGCTTTAAAAGATTTATCACCAGAGGAAATTGACAAGGGGGAAGTTATGCCGACTAACTCTCCCCACGTGTCAGAACCTATAACTCCTGCTCAAGGGACGCCAAGTACATCTAGCGCGCCCATTGCGTATACCTTACAAGACATGGCGGAAGTTATGAATCATACCCTTACAGAGGTATTGTCCAAACTGCCAGGGTTACAAGGAAAGCGAGACAGCTCTGGGGCTAGAATAAATACAGAGCTCTCTGACGCTTTAGTAGCTATGTCTGATATACCCTCACAATGTGCAGAAGCCGAAGCAGGAGAGCTTCTATCTGTGGGTGATTTTTCTGATTCAGGGAAGACACTTCAACCTGATTCTGATATGTCTACATTTAAATTTAAACTTGAACACCTCCGCGTGTTGCTCAGGGAGGTTTTAGCAACTCTGGATGACTGTGACGCCATTGTAGTCCCAGAGAAATTGTGTAAGTTGGATAAATACTATGCAGTGCCTGTTTACACTGATGTTTTTCCAATCCCTAAGAGGTTTTCAGAAATTATTACTAAGGAATGGGATAGACCAGATGTACCGTTCTCTCCCCCTCCTGTTTTTAAAAAGATGTTTCCTATAGATGCCGCTACACGGGACTTGTGGCAGACGGTCCCTAAGGTGGAGGGAGCAGTCTCTACCCTAGCGAAGCGTACAACTATCCCTGTCGAGGACAGTTGTGCTTTTCTAGATCCAATGGACAAAAAATTAGAGGGTTACCTTAAGAAAAATTTTATTTAACAAGGTTTTATTCTCCAGCCTCTTGCATGCATTGCCCAAGTCACTGCTGCTGTGGCCTTCTGGTTTGAGTCTCTAGAAGAGGCTCTACAGGTAGAAACCCCGTTGGATGATATCCTTGACAAGTTTAAAGCTCTTAAGCTAGCCAATTCATTTGTTTCTGACACCGTTGTTCATTTAACCAAGCTAACGGCTAAAAATTCAGGTTTTGCTATTCAGGTGCGTAGGGCGCTATGGCTTAAATCCTGGTCAGCTGACGTTACTTCAAAGTCTAAGCTTCTCAACATTCCCTTCAAGGGGCAGACCCTATTCGGGCCTGGACTGAAGGAGATCATTTCTGATATTACTGGAGGAAAAGGTCACGCCCTTCCTCAGGATAGGTCCAACAAATTAAGGACCAAACAGACTAATTTTCGTTCCTTTCGAAATTTCAAGAGTGGGGCAGCTTCAACTTCCTCTAATACAAAACAAGAGGGAAATTTTGCCCAGTCCAAGCCGGTCTGGAGACCTAAACAGGCTTGGAACAAAGGAAAGCAGGCCAAAAAAACTGCTGCTGCCTCTAAGACAGCATGAAGGATCAGCCCCCGATCCGGAAACGGATCTAGTAGGGGGCAGACCTTCTCTCTTCGCCCAGGCTTCGGCAAGAGATGTCCAGGATCCCTGGGCGTTGGAAATTGTGTCCCAGGGATATTTTCTGGATTTCAAAGCTTCTTCCCCAAAAGGGAGATTTCATCTCTCACAATTATCTGCAAACCAGATAAAGAGAGAGGCATTCTTAAATTGTGTTCAAGACCTCCTAGTTATGGGGGTGATCCACCCAGTTCCAAAGGAGGAACAGGGGCAAGGCTTCTATTCAAATCTGTTTGTAGTTCCCAAGAAAGAGGGAACGTTCAGACCAATCTTAGATCTCAAAATCTTAAACAAATTTCTCAGGGTCCCATACTTCAAGATGGAGACTATTCGAACCATCCTACCTATGATCCAGGAGGGTCAATATATGACTACCGTGGACTTAAAGGATGCTTATCTTCACATTCCGATACACAGAGATCATCATCGGTTTCTCAGGTTCGCCTTCCTAGACAGGCATTACCAGTTTGTGGCTCTTCCCTTTGGGTTAGCCACGGCACCAAGAATCTTTACGAAGGTTCTAGGGTCACTCCTAGTGGTCCTAAGGCCGCGGGGTATAGCAGTAGCCCCTTACCTAGATGACATTCTGATACAGGCGTCGAATTTTCAAATCGCCAGGTCCCATACGGACATTGTTCTGGCATTCCTGAGGTCTCATGGGTGGAAGGTGAACGAAGAAAAGAGTTCTCTATCCCCTCTCACAAGAGTTTCCTTCCTAGGAACTCTGATAGATTCTGTAGAAATGAAGATTTACCTGACAGAGGCCAGGTTGTCAAAACTTCTAAATTCCTGCCGTGTTCTTTATTCTACTTCTCGCCCTTCAGTGGCTCAGTGTATGGAAGTAATCGGCTTAATGGTAGCGGCAATGGACATAGTGCCGTTTGCCCGACTACATCTCAGACCGCCGCAACTTTGCATGCTCAGTCAGTGGAATGGGGATTACACAGATTTGTCCCCTCTACTAAATCTGGATCAAGAGACCAGGGATTCTCTTCTCTGGTGGCTATCTCGGGTCTATCTGTCCAAGGGTATGACCTTCCGCAGGCCAGATTGGACAATAGTAACGACAGATGCCAGCCTTCTGGGCTGGGGTGCAGTCTGGAACTCCCTGAAGGCTCAGGGCTCGTGGACTCAGGAGGAGGCACTCCTTCCGATAAACATTCTGGAACTAAGAGCGATATTCAATGCTCTTCAGGCTTGGCCTCAGCTTGCTGCGGTCAGGTTCATCAGATTTCAGTCGGACAATATCACGACTGTAGCCTACATCAACCATCAAGGGGGAACAAGGAGTTCCCTAGCAATGTTGGAGGTTTCAAAAATAATTCTATGGGCAGAGGTTCACTCTTGCCATCTATCAGCTATCCATATCCCAGGAGTAGAGAACTGGGAGGCGGATTTTCTAAGTCGGCAGACTTTTCATCCGGGGGAGTGGGAACTCCATCCGGAGGTATTTGCACAGTTGATTCAACTTTGGGGCAAACCAGAACTGGATCTCATGGCGTCTCGTCAGAACGCCAAGCTTCCTTGTTACGGATCCAGGTCCAGGGATCCCAAGGCAGCGCTGATAGATGCTCTAGCAGCGCCTTGGTCCTTCAACTTGGCTTATGTGTTTCCACCGTTTCCTCTGCTCCCTCGTCTGATTGCCAAGATCACGCAGGAGAGAGCTTCGGTGATTTTGATAGCACCTGCGTGGCCACGCAGGACTTGGTATGCAGATCTGGTGGACATGTCATCCCTTCCACCATGGACTCTGCCGCTGAGGCAGGACCTTCTACTTCAGGGTCCTTTCAACCATCCAAATCTAATTTCTCTGCGTCTGACTGCTTGGAAATTGAACGCTTGATTTTAACAAAGCGTGGTTTCTCTGAGTCGGTGATTGATACCTTAATTCAGGCTTGAAAGCCGGTCACCAGGAAAATCTATCATAAGATATGGTGTAGATATCTTCATTGGTGTGAATCCAATGGTTACTCATGGAGTAAGGTCAGGATTCCTAGGATATTATCATTTCTCCAAAAAGGATTGGAGAAGGGATTGTCAGCTAGTTCCTTAAAGGGACAGATTTCTGCTCTGTCTATTATTTTGCACAAGCGTCTGGCTGATACTTCAGATGTTCAGGCGTTTTGTCAGGCTTTAGTTAGAATCAAGCCTGTGTTTAAACCTGTTGCTCCGCCATGGAGTTTAAATTTAGTTCTTAAGGTTCTGCAAATGGTTCCGTTTGAACCTTTGCATTCCATAGATATTAAAATTTTATCTTGGAAAGTTCTGTTTTTAGTAGCTATCTCCTCGGCTCGAAGAGTTTCGGAGTATCTGCTTTACAATGTGATTCCCCTTATCTCATTTTCCATGCAGATAAGGTAGTTTTACGTACCAAACCTGGTTTTCTTCCTAAGGTGGTATCTAATAAAAATATCAATCAGGAGATTGTTGTTCCTTCACTATGTCCTAATCCTTCTTCAAAGAAGGAACGTCTATTACACAATCTTGATGTGGTTTGTGCTTTAAAATTTTATTTACAAGCTACGAAGGATTTTCGTCAAACATCTGCTTTGTTTGTGGTCTACTCTGGACAGAGGAGAGGCCAAAAGGCTTTGGCAACTTCTCTTTCTTTTTGGCTAAGAAGTATAATCCGCTTAGCTTATGAGACTGCTGGCCAGCAGCCTCCTGAAAGAATTACAGCTCATTCCACTAGAGCGGTAGCTTCCACATGGGCTTTTAAGAATGAGGCTTCTGTTGAACAGATTTGTAAGGCGGCGACTTGGTCTTCACTTCATACTTTTTCTAAATTCTACAAATTTGATACTTTTGCTTCTTCAGAGGCTATTTTTGGGAGAAAGGTCTTACAGGCAGTGGTGCCTTCCATTTAAGCGCCTGCCTTGTCCCTCCATTCATCCGTGTCCTATAGCTTTGGTATTGGTATCCCACAAGTAATGGATGAATCCGTGGACTGGATACACCTTACAAGAGAAAACTAAATTTATGCTTACCTGATAAATTTATTTCTCTTGTGGTGTATCCAGTCCATGGCCCGCCCTCTCATTTTAAGGCAGGAGTTTTTATTTTTAAACTACAGTCACCACTGCACCCTATAGTTTCTCCTTTCTCTTGCTTGTCTTCGGTCGAATGACTGGGAGTGGCAGTTACCTGTAAAATAAAAACCTAACCTGCCTTACACTAAAACCTAACATTACAATAAAATGAAATAAATTAAATTAATCAAATACAATCATCTAAATTACAAAAAAATAAACACTAAATTACACAAAATAAAAAACTAAATTATCATAAATAAAAATGAATTACTCCTAATCTAATAGCCCTATCAAAATAAAAAAGCCCCCCAAAATAAAAAAAACCTTGCCCACACTAAACTTCTAATGGCCCTTAAAAGGGCCTTTTGCAGGGCATTGCCCCAAAGAAATCGGCTCTTTTACCTGTAAAAAAAAATACAAACACCCCCAACAGTAAAACCCACCTCCCACCCAACCAAACCCCCAAATAAAAACCTATCTAAATAAACCTAAGCTAACCATTGCCCTGATAAGGGCATTTGGATGGGCATTGCCCTTAAAAGGGCGTTTAGCTCTTTTACATTGCCCAAACCTTAATCTAAAAATAAAACCCACCCAATAAACCCTTTAAAAAACCTAACACTAACCCCTGACGATCCACTTACAGTTTTCGAAGACCAAACATTCATCCTCATCGAAGCCGGCAGAAATCTTCATCCAAGCGGGCCGAAGTCCTCATTGAAGCCGACAGAAGTCTTCATCCAGACGGCATCTTCTATCTTCATAGAAACATAGAATTTGACGGTAGATAAGAACCAAAAAGGCCCATCAAGTCTACCCATATTACATGTTACTTTTTCCTTAGGATAGCCTTATGCATGTCCCAGGCATTTTTAAATTCCTTTACAGTCTTTGTGTTTACCACCTCAAATGGAAGTTCATTCCATGAATCCACCACCCTTTCTGTAAAAAAAATGCTTCCTTAAATTTCTCCTGAATCTGCTACCCTCTAACTTTAGATTGTGACCCCTTGTTTTGGCATTTATTTTTTTGTGAAAAATGCTTTCAGCTTCTATTTTATTAAATCCCTTCATATATTTGAAGGTTTCTATCATGTCATGTCACCTCTTTTCATCCATCTGGCGCGGAGCATGTCCATCTTCAAGACATCCGGCTCGGAGCATCCTCTTCTTCCGATGGTCAATGTAGAATCAAGTTTCAATTTAAGGTACGTCATCCAAGATGGCGTCCCTTACATTCCGATTGGCTGATAGATTTCTATCAGCCAATAGGAATTAAAGGGGAAAAAATCCTATTGGCTGTTGCAATCAGCCAATAGGATTGAGCTTTCATCCTATTGGCTGATCCAATCAGCCAATAGGATTGAGCTTGCATTCTATTGGCTGATTGGATCAGCCATTAGGATGAAAGCTCAATCCTATTGGCTGATTGCAACAGCCAATAGAATTTTTTCCCCTTTAATTCCTATTGGCTGATAGAATTCTATCAGCCATTCGGAATCTAAGGGACGCCATCTTGGATGACGTACCTTAAAGGGAAACTTCATTCTATATTGACCATTGGAAAAAGAGGATGCTCCGCACCGGATGTCTTGAAGATGGACCCGCTCTGCACCAGATGGATGAAGATAGAAGATGCCGTCTGGATGAAGACTTCTGCCTGCTTGGATGAAGACTTCTGCTGGCTTCGATGAGGACTTTTGCCCTCTTGGATGAAGACTTCTGCCACCTGGATAAGGATGGATGTCCGGTCTTCGAAAACTGTAAGTGGATCGTCTGGGATTAGTGTTAGGTTTTTTTAAGGGTTTATTGGGTGGGTTTTATTTTTAGCTTAGGGTTTGGGCAGTAAAAGAGCTAAATGCCCTTTTAAGGGCAATGTCCATCTAAATGCCCTTTTCAGGGCAATGATTGGCTTAGGTTTATTTAGATTTTTATTTGGGGGGTTTGGTTGTGTGGGTAGTGGGTTTTACTGTTGGGGGGTTGTTTGTATTTTTTTTTACAGGCAAAAGAGCTGATTTCTTTGGGGCAATGCCCCACAAAAGGCCCTTTTAAGGGCCATTGGCAGTTTAGTGTAGGCTAGTGTTTTTTTTATTTTGGGGTCTTTTTTATTTTGATAGGGCCATTAGATTAGGAGTAATTTGTTTTTATTTTTGATCATTTCGTTTTTTATTTTGTGTAATTTAGTGTTTATTTTTTTGTAATTTAGATGATTGTATTTGATTCATTTAATTTATTTCATTTTATTGTAATGTTAGGTTTTAGTGTAAGGCAGGTTAGGTTTTATTTTACAGGTAACTTTGTATTTATTTTAACTAGGTAGCTAGTAAATAGTTAATAACTATTTAATAACTAGTCTACCTAGTTAAAATAAATACAAACTTAGCTGTGAAATAAAATAAAACCTAAGATAGCTACAATGTAACTATTAGTTATAGTGTAGCTAGCTTAGTTTTTTTTACAGGTAAGTATTTAGTTTTAAATAGGAATTATTTAGGTAATAATTGTAAGTTTTATTTAGATTTATTTTAATTATGTTTAAGTTATGGGGTGTTAGGGTTACGTTAGGGTTAGGGTTATGCTTAGGACTAGGGTTAAGTTAGGTTTAGGGGTTAATATATTTATTTAGTGTTAGTGATGTTGGAGGCCAGAGTTTAGGGGTTAATAACTTTAGTATAGTGGCAACGACATTGGGGGCGGCAGATTAGGGGTTACTAACTGTAATGTAGATGGAGGCTATGTTAAGGGCAGCAGATTAGGGGTTAATAAGTATATTTAGGTGGTGTTGATGTTAGGGGCAGCAGATTAGGGGTTAATAACTGTATGTAGGTGGCGGCAATATCGGGAGCAGCAAATTAGGGGTTAATAGTTTTATGTAGGTGGGGGTGATGTTAAGGGTGGCAGATTAGGGGTTAAGAACATTATGTAGGTGGAGGCAATGTCGGGGGCAGCATATTAGGGGTTAATAACTGTAATGTAGGTTGCGGCGAAGGGGGGGCAGCAGATTTTGGGTGTTTAGATGTGGTTTTTATGTTAGGGTGTTAGGTTTAAACATAACTTTTTCTTTCCCCATAGACATCAATGGGGCTGAGTTACGGAGCTTTTTATTTCCGCGATTGCAGGTGTTAGGCTTTTTTTTTGCCAGCTCTCCCCATTGATGTCTATGGTTATATATGTTTCATCTAGGTGTTGTATACATTAGACTGCTTAATATAGGCGATATCCCCATAAAATTGTTTAGTATAAGATTTCTATGTTGATGTAATATTGTGACAGTTGGTGATGACCTATGGCTGATTTATCAGCATTTGGTGCATTTGATGTGCCAGTTTTTAGGCTAATATGTCATGTTACCTACATGACCTGTAATATTGGATAGGTCGGATTGATGATCACTAAGTAATTGGGGTATGTTGTAATATTTTTTGCTATTAGTAAGCCCGCTCTATAATACGGTCTGGGACATTAATATGTCTGATTGACCACTGATGTAAGATATGTAATATGTGTATAGGTATGATGCGTTATGATTACAATACTGGACAACACTTTGTGAGTGGTTCACGGATAGGAGTTACGTCTGATTGGTGGCCAGGCTATGCTTGCGGTTGCTAGGCAACCTTATGCTAATGACATATCACGTAAATGGGACACTTATTACTGCATGTTTCTGTAAGCCTGCTTTATGATGATTATAAATAATGATGAAATTATAAATGCGTTGAATAGGGTTTTTAATGTGTTTGAAGATATATATCCACCGTATCGTCCTCTGTCATAGCAGCGTAGCACACATATGTAGTACATTCGCATCACTCAATTCTGTCCCCATACATTTTATACACTTTATTCACTTTGTACATATTGTATATTGTATATTATGTCTCTTGCTAATTTGCGGTTGTATTTTTGTTTTTAATTTTTTTTATTAATCTTTTGCCTTGGTGACTCTTTTGAACCTCTAAGGCCTCTGTATGGTCTCATGCGCAATTGCGCTGAAGGGACGCCACACGCACTAGCAGGATCACTACCAGGTAAAACTAAAATAAATTATTCTTTCACTGTTTGTTTTGTAAGGTCTGAGGACGGGGGCAACCCCGAAAATGTTCACCTGAAGTAAAGTTCGTTTAAATATTTGATCATTTCTTTTTTATTTTGTGTAATTTAGTGTTTATTTTTTTTGTAATTTAGTTAATTGTATTTGATTAATGTAATTTATTTAATTTTAGTGTAATGTTAGGTTTTACTGTAAGACAGGTTAGGTTTTATTTTACAGGTAAATTTGTATTTATTTTAACTAGGTAGTTATGAAATAGTTAATAACTATTTAATAACCAATCTACCTAGTTAAAATAAATACAAACTTACCTGTGAAATAAAAATAAAACATAAGCTAGATACAATGTAACTATTAGTTATTTTGTAGCTGGCTTAGGTTTTATTTTACAGGTAAGTATGTATTTAGTTTTAAATAGGAATAATTTAGGTATTAATTGTAATTTTTATTTGGAATTATTTTAGTTATATTAAAGTTAGTGGGTGTTAGGGTTACGTTAGGAATTACAGAAATATTACAGCGCTACAATCTAAAGGTTGAACTAAGCCACTCTCCTACCACCTCCCCAGGATGGTTATAATAAGACTGAATAAAAACCACAAATGAGAGGGCGCTAAAAGCTAAGAAAAACCAACACACTAATCAAATATAATAACAGTGTAAATAATGAGAGATATAACACAGCATAAGATATGTAAGATTTACTTCAAGGAAAAATTAATAAAACATTACAAGGGACGTCTCCCTAACAAGTAATACATTAAATTACAATGATAAAAGAAATAAAAATAAAAAATTAAAATTAAAATTAAATAAATGAAAAAAGATAATAAGGATAATAATTGCTATTTGGAATACCACCCTAAAAAATATATAAAAACACGAAAAAAAGGTCTACTGGCTATAAAAAATGCCAATATAAAAAACACCAAATGTTCCTTGTTATTGTGATAGGATCCGGTCTTGGGCTGAATGCCGATATAAAAGTAACAGTGTTGCTAGTATAAAAGTAACGATGTGGTTATTGCTTCATATCTTTGTGTCAAATCATAGGATATTTATAACATATGACAGATTTGCAAAATACCGTAATCAGATATGTGCGCTGTGGAACGCCTTGATATATACAGAGTGAACAGCAAATAAGTCTCTGTGTCAAGGGAAATAGTCTTAAATCACTCCATATTGAATAATAGGGATTCCGTAATGTAAACAAGCCGGTCACTGATTCTTGTATTGTGCACACTGCTCACCTTGAGATCAGGTTGTGTAGCGATTACTCACACTCTAGCAGGCAACTCTGGATCGTTACCGGAACCTTTTCCTCGCCAGGCGCGTTATCACTCTGGTCGGCGTCTCGCTGAGATTCACACCTCCGTCGGCTGTAAACAGCAGGATTCCGGCAAGAGGGAAGATGCGCTGAACCGATGAAACAAAACAACCCCACTCTTAGCGTATGTCACGCGCGGGTATACGACTAGATACCTAGTTTAAAAGTTCTTGACAGGATCAGCAACTTTCTTTCTTTCTACGGGTTACGTTAGGGTCAGACTTAGGTTTAGGGGTTAATAACTTTAGTATAGTGGCAGCGACATTGGGGCAGCAGATTAGGGGTTAATAAGTGTAGTTAAGTGGCTGCGATTTTGGGGCAGCAGATTAGGGGTTAATAACAGTAATGTAGGTTGCGGCCATGTTGGGGGCAACAGATTAGGGGTGTTTAGACTCAGGGTTTATGTTGTGGTGTTAGGATTAAACATAAAAAAAAAAATCCCCATAGACATCAATGGGGCAGCGTTATGGAGCTTTACGCTCCGTGATTGCAGGTGTTAGGCTTTTTTTTAGCCGGCTCTCCCCATTGTTGTCTATGGGGAAATCCTGCGCGAGCACGTAACAGCAGCTCAAAGCAGGGCTGGTTTTTGTGTGGTATGGAGCTCAACACTGCCATATCGCCCGCAAACGCCGGCTTTTTTTAAACTCATAATACCAGCGCTATAGGGAGCGAAATACCACCGAAAATGCTGCAGTCGTTAATTTCCCTATAGCGCTCAAAAATCGTAATCTGGCTCTCTGTAATTTAGGTACTGTATTAACTGGAAGACTTAAGCATGTCTGTTCACAGTGGTGCCAGGATGCACCAACAGTTAACCGATTTATTCTAAATCAGCTGAAATAGCTGACTCAAAAGTCAGTTGTAGAAAAAAAAATCAGCCACCTTGCTAATAGAAATATACGCCTAGATTACGATTTTTGCGCTAAACAGGGTGCAAAACTTACGCCAAAAGTTGCTTTATTTTACTCTCCATAGCGTTGCCATTATTATTGTGCTGTGCGATATGGTGCATGAAGCTCTATACCGCACAAAATCCAAGGGCTGATATGACGTGCTTGTGCACGCTTTCCCCCATAGACATCAATGGGGAGAGAGTGTTAGAAAAAACCTAACACCTGAAGTGAGGAATGAAAAATCGCAGACACCTAAAATTTTTAACACCTAAAATTTTTAACCCCTAATCCGCCGCTCCCGACTTTGCCGACACTAATATAAGCTATTAACCCCTAATCTTCCGCTCCCAGGCATCGCCGCCACTAAATAAAATGATTATGCCCTATTCCGCCGCTCCCCGACATCACCGCCGCTAAAAAAAATATAAAGATTAACTCATAAACCTCCGGCCTCCCACATCGCCGCCACTAAATAAACCTATTAACTCCTAAACCGCCGCCCTCTACATCGCAAAACACTACATTAACCTAACACCCCCTATCTTTAAATTAAAATTACAATATAACTATATTTAAATAAATACTTACCTGTGAAATAAAAATAAACCTAAGTTTAAACTATAAATTAACCAAACATTACTATTCTAATAAAATAAAAAACTAACAATTAACAAATCTATATTATAAATTTAAAAAAACCTAACATTACAAAAACATTTAAAAAATATAATATTACAAAATATAATAAACACTAAATTAAGAAAAATAAAAAACACTAAGATTACAAAAATAATAAATGAAATTATAAAAAATAAAAACAATTACATCTAATCTAATAGCCCTATAAATATAAAAAAGCCCCCCCAAATTTCAGTAGCACTCATCCTATTAGCTGTTTTGAACAGCCAATAGGATTTCAGAAGCTCCCATCCTATTGAATTTGAAGAATCAAATCAGCCAATAGGAATAAAAATTACGCAATTTTTAAACGGCTACCTTGCATTCAACTTCAGTGTACGGCAGTGACCGTATCAAGAGGACACTCCGCACAGGATGGCTTCCAGGATAGCTCTGCTCCGCGCCGCTGGGATGAAGATAGAAGACGTCCCTGAGATTGATGAAGGTGTTGCCTCCTGGATGAAGACTTTTCGCCGCCTGGATGAAGATGGATGTCCGGACTTTAGGAACCGTGAGTAGAATTTATGGGGTTAGTATTAGGTTGTTTTTTTTTCATTTTTTTGGGTGTTTTTGGTTTTTTTAAAATTAGGGCTTTGGGCAATTGCCCATACAAATTAGGGCTTTGGGCAATGCCCATACAAATGCCCCTTTAGGGGAAATGGGTAGCTTAGGTTTTTTTTAGAGTTAGCTTTTTTTATTTTGGGGGTTGGTTGGGTGGTGGGTTTTACTGTTGGGGGGACTTTGTAATTTTTTTACAGGTAAAAGAGATGTTTAACCTAGGGCAATGCCCTGCAAAAGGCCCTTTTAAGGGCTATTGGTAGTTTAATGTAGACTATGGGGTGTTTTTATTTTGGGGGGCTTTTTTATTTTTATAGGGCTATTAGATTAGGTGTAATTGTTTTTATTTTTTATAATTTTGTTTATTTTTGGTAATCTTAGTTTTTTCTTTCCTATGGCATGGAGAGTCCACAAAACATTCTAATTACTAGTGAGATATTCACTCCTGGCCAGCAGGAGGTGGCAAAGAGCACCCTAGCAGAGCTGTTAAGTATCACATCTTTTACCCATAACCCCCAGTCATTCTCTTTGCCTTGATCATGGGAGGATGGCGAAGTTGGTGTCTGAAGATTTTAATCTTTTTAATGGGTACTTTTCCCTGCAAGCAAGGATTGGGGCTATGCTGTGTCCATGTCAATCTCTTTAGTAAGAGTAATGGTGGCTATTAGCAGTTAGAAGACAGCGAGGTGGTCTTTGCTTAAACTTCTAACATTATTGCTACCCCTATTATAGTAAGCCAGAGTTGGTTACTCTGTTCTTTCTTTTCTATGGTTCCCTGGTAGGTAATGGTGAAGCTGCCACACCTCAGAAAACAGCTCCTGTCTGACAGAGCAGGATCCACAGGTAAGTGCTTTCCCTTCTAGGTTTGAAGGTACCGGCACTATAGGGGTTAAATCCTTGTGGATAGTATTTGAATCTGTTTTAGTGGCACTGCTTTTATGTGAAAAGAGGCATCATTATTGATGCTTAGAGATGGAGAGTGTATGAAGTGTTTGACAGGTGTTTGTTTTACTTTTTACTTGTTGCAATCGCTTTTTCAGCTAAGCTTATTGGCCCAATCACTTTTTATTGTTCTGCTGTTGGTTTTCGCGCCATTTTTGTTTGGCACAATTTTTCGGAGAAAAAAAAGTATTTTTTATTGCGGTCACGTGACCGCTCCTCTGCACTTCCGGTTTTCGGCTTCTCTGTTCAGATCGGAGTTTGCCGTGGTGAGTGTGGGGGTTGCATTTTCCTCTATCTACAGTGGCAAGTGGATTTGGGCTGTTCCGGTAACAAAGAGGTGTATTTTGCTACCGGTAGTGTCGTTTTTTTTTGTGCTAGTGGGATAGCAACTTCTGGAGGGGTTTTGGATGCTTATTTATGTTTTATTGTTTCTTATAAATAAAATTTATATGGCATTTAATTTTCTTTTTGTTAATTGTTAAGAACTGATACCCAATTATGGACACTAATACTGAAGTTAATTCATTTGAAAAATGCTTATTGTGTTTGGAGGCTAAGATAATTTCTCCTGTACAGTTTTGCTCTTTATGTCTAAATAAAACTTTAAAGTTTAAAGATAAGATGTCTCTCCCTGAGCCTCCTGTCTCAGGATAGTGTTATCCTAGCTACACCTTAGCTTTCCCCTCAAGCTTCCCAAGCTTCACATGCAGTGCCCTGCGGTTCCTCTCAACAACCTCCTGGGGGTGTTTTTCTACTTAGGGATTTTGCTGCGCAGATTACTTCTGCTGTTTCTGCATCTTTATCAGCTTTTCCAAAGGTTTCTGGTAAGCGTAAGAGGAAATCTAAACATATTTATGTTAGAAAGGCTTACTCCGCTAAGGGCTGCGTCAGTCAGTTTGTCTCAATTATCTGATGAGGATGATTCTTCAGTGGCTTCTGAGGGGAAATTGTCAGATTCTGATACTGTAGTGACCAATTTTGAAGATTCAGAGGAGATTCATTTGAGATTTAAGTTAGAACACTGAGTTCTTTTGAAAGAGGTTCTTGCTACTTTGGAAGAATCCGACGCATCTGTTGCGGAGAATCCAAAGAGGTCTACTAAGCTTAATAGGGTATATGATGTACCCTCATCTGTGAATGTATTTCCAGTTCCATACCGTATGACAGATATTATAAATCAGGAATGGGATAAACCAGGGATTCCTTTTTCCCTGTCCCCTGTTTTTAAAAAGAGCTTTCCTGTTGCTAATGCCATTCGTGATTTGTGGCGCACGGTGCCCAAGGTAGAGGCAGCTATCTCTACTCTGGCTAAGAGAACTACTATTCCTATTGAACATAGTTGTTCTTTCTGGGATCCCATGGATAAGAAGCTTGAGACTTTTTTGAAGAAGATGTACATTCATCAGGGATTACAGTGGCAAACTGTTGCTAGTATTGCTACATTTGCGGGGGCAGCATCTTATTGGTGCAATGATTTATCTAATCTTATCCTTGAAGAGACTACTGTAGAGGAGATCCAAGACAGGATCAAGGCTCTCAAGCTAGCCAATAGCTTTATTTGTGATGCCAACATGCAAATTCTTAGGTTGGGTGATAAGATTTCTGGTTTTACTATCTTTGCTCGCAGAGCTCTCTGGTTAAAATCTTGGCCTTATAAGGGTAAAACATTATTTGTACAAGGTCTGGCAGAAATTATTTCTGACATTACAGGTGGAAAGGGTTTGTTCCTTCCTCAGGATAAAAAGAATAGACCTAAGGGTCGCCAGAATTTAAATTTTCGTTTAAAGTTTCGTAACTTTAAGGGACAGAAGTCTTCCTCTTCCAACTCAGATCAATCCAAGTCTTCTTGGAGGTCCAGTCAGCCTGTCTCGTGTCACATGCTTCCTGAGGCCTTCCTGGGTGATTGTGACCACGGGCTCCAGTCTGTTAGGCTGGGGAGCAGTTTGGGGTTCCTTAAAGACACAGGGTCTGTGGACTCCAGAGGAGTCATCTCTTCCAATAAATATCTTGGAGTTGAGAGCAATTTTCTATGCTTTAATAACTTTGGTCCAATTTATCAGATTTCAGTCGGACAACATCACCTCGGTGGCCTACATCAATCACCAGGGAAGAACTCTGAGTTCCTTGGCAATAAAGGAGGTGTCTCGCATTCTCTAGTGGGCGGAGTCTCACGACTGCCATCTCTCTTCCATCCACGTACCAGGGGTGGACAACTGGAAAGCAGATTTTCTAAGCAGGCAGACTTTTCATCCCGAAGAGTGGGCTCTCCACTCAGAGGTTTTCACATTGATAACTCTCAGGTGGGGGGTTCCGGAGTTGGATCTGATGGCATCTCATCAAAATGCCAAGCTTCCAAAGTACGGTTCAAGGTCAAAAGATCCTCAAGCGGCTCTGTTAGATGCTCTAGCGATTCCTTGGAGCTGCAATCTAGCATACCTGTTTCCTCTGTTTGCATTGCTTCCACGAGTAATTGATCGCATCAAACAGGAGAGAGCTTCTGTGATTCTAATAGCTCCTGCATGGCCTTGCAGGAAGTGGTTCACAGATCTGGTGACGATGTCATCTCTTCCGCCGTGGAGGTTACCTTTCAGGAAGGACCTTCTACTTCAGGGTCCCTTTCTTCATCCAAATCTAGATTCTCTGAAGCTGACTGCCTGGAGATTGAACGTCTAAGTTGGGCTAGACGTGTCTTCTCTGAGAAAATCATAGATACTATGCTTCAGGGTCGTAAACCGGTTACTCGCAGAATTTACCATAGGGTATGGTGTAAATACCTTCATTTGTGTAATTCAAAAGTTTTTTCTTGGAACAAAATAAGGGTTCCTTGAATTTTGGCTTTTCTTCAGGAAGGCCTGGAGATGGGTTTGTCAATCAGTACTATGAAGCGTCAGATTTCTGCCCTGTCTATTATTCTGCATAAACGTCTAGCAGTTCTGCAAGATGTTCAGTTTTTTGTTTAGGCCTTGGTCAGAATCAGGCCTGTGTTTAAATCTAGAAGGACAAAATCAACATAGAGGTTGAAAAAGTATGCATTTATTTAGCACTTCATTCTCCCCATATAGAATTATAATTAGAACATCATTTGGTGGATGAAGAAGGTGATTTAGATTAAAATTTAACCTTTATTGGTTTAATTAAAAAACAGAAAACAACAACATAAACACAAAAAGATTGGGACCAGTAGAACGAGTTTTTCTAGTTACTCCTTGGAGTTAACCATATTGTTCAATTTTGAAAGTGTGAGAATCTGGTCACTTCTATGAGTGAATAATAAGGAGATGGAATTTATTAAAGTGTGTTTAAATCTGTTGCTCCTCCTTGGAGTCTTAAAGGGACAGTCTAGTCAAAAATAAACTTTTATGATTCAGATAGAGATTGTAATTTTAAACAATTTTCCAATTTACTTTTATCACCAATTTTGCTTTGTTCTCTTGGTATTCTTAGTTGAAAGCTAAACCTAGGAGGTTCATATGCTAATTTCTAAGCCCTTGAAGGCCGCCTCTTCTCTCAGGGTATTTTGACAGTTTTTAACCACTAAAGGGTGTTAGTTCATGTGTATCATATAGATAACACTATGCTCATACACTTGGAGTTGAGATGAGCCAGCTCTGATTAAATGGCTAAAATGGATGTCTGTCAAAAGAACTGAAATAAGGGGGCAGTTTGCAGAGGCTTAGTAAAAAGTGTATTTATATAACTGTGTTGGTTATGCAAAACTAGGAAATGGGTAATAAAGGGATTATCTATCTTTTTAAACAATAACAATTCTGGTGTAGACTGTCCCTTTAACCCTGTTCTTAGAGTTTTGCAGCAGGCTCCGTTTGAGCCGTTGCATTCTGTTAATATTAAATTACTATCTTGGAAGGTTTTGTTTCTTCTTGCTATTTCTTCTGCTTGTAGAGTTTCTGAACTTTCGGCTCTGCAGTGTGATTCCCCTTACCTTATTGTTCATGCTGATAAGGTGGTCCTTCATACTAAGCTGAGGTTTCTCCCTAAGGTAGTGTCGGATCGCAATATTAATCAGGAAATTGTTGTTCTTTCTTTTTGTCCTAACCCTTCTTCCCAAAAGGAACGTCTTTTGCATAACTTAGATGTTGTGCGTGCTCTTAAATTTTACCTTCAAGCAACTAAAGATTTTCGGCAGACTTCTGCCCTGTTTTTTGTCTCTGGTAAGCATAGGGCTCAGAAGGCCACTTCTACCTCTCTTTCTCTCTGGTTGAGAAGTGTTATCCGTTTAGCTTATGAGACAGCTGGACTGCAGCCTCCTGAGAGAATTACGGCTCATTCCACTAGAGCTGTTTCATCTTCATAGGCTTTCAAAAATGAAGCTTCTGTGGAACAAATCTGTAAGGCGCCACTTGGTCCTCTATAATACTTTTTCCAAATTCTACAAATTTGATACTTTTGCCTCAGCTGAGGCTTCTTTTGGGAGAAAGGTTTTCCAAGCGGTGGTGCCTTCAGTTTAGCTCCGCCTGTCTTGTTCTCCCTCCCTATTCATTCTGTGTCCTCTAGCTTGGGTATTGGTTCCCACTAGTAATTAGAATGTTTTATGGACTCTCCATGCCATAGGAAAGAAAACAAAATGTATGCTTACCTGATAAATTTATTTATTTCCGGGCATGGAGAGTCCACGACCCACCCTTATTAAAATTAAGACTGCAGTTTTTTTTGTCTAATCCTCAGGCACCTCTATACCCTTGTGTTATCTTCTTTTTCCGTTTCCCTTCGCCGAATGACTGGGGGTTATGGGTAAGGGAAGTGATACTTAACAGCTCTGCTGGGGTGCTCTTTGTCGCCTCTTGCTGGCCAGGAGTGAATATTCCTTTAGTAATTAGAATGTTTCGTGGACTCTCTATGCCCGGAAATAAATACATTTATCAGGTAGGCATAAATTTTGTTTTATTTTTCATAATTTAGTGTTTATTATTTTTTGTAATTTTAGATTTTGTTTTATTTTTCTTAGTGTTAGATTTTTTTTAATTTGTAATTTAGATTTTTTTTATTTATGGTATTTTTTATTTTATTAGAATAGTAATGTTAGGTTTATTTATAGTTTAAACTTAGGTTTATTTTTTTTCACAGGTAAGTTTTTTTTAATTTAAATATAGTTAAATTGTAATTTTAATTTAAAGTTAGGGGGGTGTTAGGTTTAGGGGTTAATAGTTTAATTTAGTGTTTTGCAATGTGGGGGGCCGACAGTTTAGGGGTTAATAGGTTTATTTAGCGGCGGCGATGTGGGAGGCCAGAGGTTTAGGGGTTAATAGGTTTATTTAGTGACGGCGATGTGGGAGGCCGGAGGTTTAGGGGTTAATAGGTTTATTTAGTGGTGGCGATGTGGGAGGCCAGAGGTTTAGGGGTTAATAGGTTTATTTAGTGGCAACGATGGGGGAGGCCAGAGCTTTAGGGGTTAATAACTTTATTAAAGTGTCGGGGAGCGGTGGTTTAGGGGTTAATATATTTA
Source organism: Bombina bombina (assembly GCF_027579735.1). Lineage (NCBI taxonomy): Eukaryota > Metazoa > Chordata > Amphibia > Anura > Bombinatoridae > Bombina > Bombina bombina. The sequence goes on along the minus strand of NC_069504.1, from coordinate 339,005,451 downwards.
TATAGTGTTGGCGATGTGGGTAGGTGGTCGGCAGATTAGGGGTTAATAGGTTTATTTAATAGTTGCGATGTGGGTTGGCGGCAGATTAGGGGTTAATACGTTTCAAATAGTGTTTGTGATGCGGGAGGCTGGCGGTTTAGGGGTTAATAGGTAGTTTATGGGTGCTAGTGTACTTTTTAACATTTTAGTTATGAGTTTTGTGAAACATTTTTGTTTCGCAAAATCCATAACTACTGGTCTCAGATGGATGTGTTTTGTGTTGGTATAGGCTGTAACGCAAGCATTTTAGCCTGAATGCACAACCTGTAATACCGGCGCTATAAAAATCCTACACAAAAACGTCATTTTTTTGAGTGCGAAATGGACGTTGCGTTACAGACTAAAATGCTTGCGGTATAGCTATACCGACACGACTCGTAATATGCATTTTTCAGCGTTAAAAGCCGTACCACACTGTAACTCAAAACTCATAATCTAGCCGATAACAAGTTGGCTATCACTGACTTTTAAATGACTTGAGTCCAACTTGTCAGAGGTTAGGTATTTCAAGTTGCAGGATCTTCATCTAGTAAATTTCTGTAGTTAGGATTTAGCATTTAACTATACTGTATAAAGGTATAAAGTGAAGATTATACAATAAAATACAAGTATCAGCTGTTGTTATATTTTATTAATAAAAATGCAAACACCAATTGTTATAGATATATTTTTAATAAATAAATTAATGTATAAAATAGAATAACAAAATTTGTAATCTTATCTGCTATTAAATATTTAAAATTAAATCTGATTTTTACCTTTTATATTAATTGTATGTAACTTTTAATTTAATATGTTTTTCATTTTAAATGTATTATTACTGTCTTTTTATACACTATTATTCTATTTTAATTTAAATAATGTAGATGGGTTTCAGCTGTGTTCTATGTACTAAATCCGCTTTCAAGTCATTTTCAAAAGACTTTGAAACTGAACAAATGTTTTACAGCCAATCACAATAAAGTAAATGTAAGTCTAATGACGAGTTGGTTAAACTCAACTCCTTTTAAAGTTACTCAAAGTCAGATTAATTTTTTTCAGTTCCAATTTATGAAGATAGGTGGACTGTTGTCCTACTTGACAAGTCCAGGGTTTGTAATTGCATGTTAAATACACTGTTCTTGCATGGAATGGGAAACAATTACAATGTAATAAATGTGCACAACGTTATGTTTCGGCAGATCTCATTCCATTGACACCACTACTACCTTCCTAACGTCTGAAAATGTTTATCAGGTATTCTCCACTTGAAAAGAGCTCTTTAGGATATAGTTTAGGTGAGCTGTAACTGACCTTTAGCATTAGCATCTTTGATGTTTTGGGGACTTCAATTTTCTTCATAAATGGAAAGAGTCCACAGCTGCATTCATTACTTTTGGGAAATAAGAAACTGGCCACCAGGAGGAGGCAAAGACACCCCAGCCAAAGGCTTAAATACTCCTCCCACTCCCCTCATCCCCCAGTCATTCTTTGCCTTTCGTCCCAGGAGGCTGGCAGAGAAGTGTCAGAAGTTGTTTTTTGTCTCTTATGGAGGGTAGTACTCTTCGACATGGGACTGGAGTTTAAAGTAATCCTGTCAGTCTCTCAGTGAGGGCTTGGATGAAAGTTAGAGTCTGGAGATGCAGGGAGAGTCTTTCTGCGAAACCATCCCGACTCATATTAACAACTCCACAAGCAATCAGCGTTGACGAACTTCACTTTGCTTCCTGCTTTCTTCTTTCAAGTCCATGGCAGAGGCTATGCTACTATCTGTCACACTTGAAGGGCCGTGTTCCTGTTCCACAGCGTAGATTATGGTAAGATCGTTTAATTTTACTTCTTCATGAATGTACTGAAACTCATTTGTTCCTGCAAACTTACATGAACAATACAGGGTCTCAGTGGGACTCCTTTAGTATCTTGGAATCGAGGGTTAATATCTCCTGAGGGGGATTATTGAACAGGTTTTTTTTTAATCATGTTTGTTATGTGATTCAATCTGTTTATGTGTAGTGTTAACTGGGCTCATGGCTTTTGGAACATAACAGGCTCGGAAGTGAAGCAACCTTAGGTTGGGTGCGCTTTTTTTGGACTGTACGGTCACCTTGTGACCAGGCGTGTTTACATTCTGGTCTCCCATTTCCGCATTCCTGACTGTGTGGCGACGGAAAAATCTAGTCCGCTGGTGTCTGGTTCATAGGAGGTGGTGAGTGCCCCAGCCATTGTGGGTATCAGGTGCCGTTTAAATTGTTTTCTATATAGTCCATCTTTTGGTATCCTTTTTCCAGTTATGAAGGATTCTGATGTTGAGATTGTTCGCCTTTCGGATTCAGATTCTTCGTCCTGTGAAGAATTCAAATTGGCCCGTTGACTCAGGTCACTCAGTTATGTTCTGTAAGCCGTACTAGAGCATCTTGTTCCTCGGGCTCGAGGATTCAAGGGACTGCTGAGCCATCCGCCTCGGGGGGCCCTGTCCTCTGAGAGGCAAGTTCCCTACTGCTCCCTACTACTACACATGCGGGTAACCCAGGTTATGTTTATCCCTCCTCCCGAGGGTGGATTGTTCCCCCCGGAGGTTGTAGCACGTTTTCGCTTTCACGTACTTTTGACAATTGCTCGTCTAAAAAGTCCAGATGTTTATTTGCAATTGTGCTTGTGCCCTATTGTCCCGGGTCTCCCGGCCATGGGAGGGCATGTGCAGTTCCCTGCAGGTTTAACTGTTTCTGAGTGTTGTGCCTTTCGTTACAGGCTGGCTCGCCTTTGTGTTCTACTCAGACACGTTTTTGAGTTGTTAGGGGACCCTATCCTTAATGGCTACAGGACTCCTCAGTCTTCTACTTCGAATGGCTCGCATCATTAGACATGAGGGGATGACATAATCTCCTTTTAGTCTTGTTATCGACATCCTTCCCAGTTTTGTTGGAAGAACAGGGTTTCCGTTAGGTTGGTCCTGCAGGTATTTCTGTTCTTTTTATGCATTAACCTTTGGGTTGCCTCTAATTTAATTTTATCCGGTTGGGATGAATTTTATTTTTTACTTTTATGTTTCCTTCGGGAACTTACTCTGGGATCGATACTCGCTGTTTACTTCTGCGGAAGTTTGTGCGGGACACGTTCGTCCCATGTTTGTCTGTTTTTTTCTTCCTCCCTCTCTGAGGGCGAATTTAGGCAGCTTGACAGTTATGACCCTGGTTGCAGGCTGGTCCTGCTTGAGTTCAGATGGTGCCTGTTCTACCTGGCTGGTCAGGTTGAGGCGCCGAGTGCTCACAATATTATTTGTGTTTCCTGTTATTTTATTTTACAAGTTTTAGCTATGCTTTCTTGAGCGGTCTTGCGGGTCCGTGCAGCTCACGAGATTGTTTCATCTCTTAATAGCCGTCTATCTGGTGACTGGGTCAGTGAATTTTCACTGCGTCACTCTCTGTTGCTTCCGATATCCTCCGGGACCTAGAGTATTCCTTCCCACGTGGTTGGAAGGTGGAGGGTTTAGTGCCTTTTTTTCTGCCGACCTGTACGGTTTTGCCTTTCGGAGGCTCTGGGAATTGTCCTTCTTGAGACCTGTTCCTTTAGTGGTTCTCTTCTCATTGAGACCTTTTTGGACTATGTCTGTTTCTCCTTGTGGATCGGGTCACCTTCTGGGGGACCTGGATTTCTCTTTGGGAGTTGGTTGTTCCCTTTTTAGGGACATTAGACAGTGTGGTGTCTCTGGGCTCCGTTTAGGGGCCCCTTCCCGGAGTCAGGAATGCTCTGCATCTCCTTCTTGGGTAGAAGAGATCCTAGTGGCTTTTCCACTCATGTGGTTCAGGTATTGCCATCTATGTGGAATCTCTACCCATGTTTTTCTGTCCTCTGATTTAGTATCTGAGGTGATGTGGAGACTTGCTGTACTCTGTTCTGGTGACTTGTCCTCACTGTTCTCCTTGTTCTTGGAGTTTGTGGTGTTGTTTGGACACCTGTTAGAATCTAGAGTCTTTATAGGTCCTTGTGAAGCTTTAGCTAATAGAGTGGGCTCCTGCAAGGGGTGGTCTCTTGCCTTTGGTTCAGGACTTGCAAGGGATTCTTCCTCTGGTTATCCGGGATAATCTGGAGTTTCCCCTGTGGGTCTGTTTTCTATATCAGACGGAGTATTTAAGTTCCTGTAATGTTGTTCATTATAAACATTTGTGGGGCTCGGGCCTTCTGTCCTGGTTCTTCCGGTTGTCAAGTGTTTTACTCTGCGTTTTCACGTGTGGATCCCGCTGTGGGTTGTTACCAGACCTTTATGATCCTAGGGCTGGTTCGGGGTGCTCCAGTTTCCAGGGTACTTGGGCTTAGCCTTTGTTCTGGCTGTTCTGTTTTACAACTTGTCCAGTTTTCCCAAGAGCCGGGGCTCTTTGGGGCTCGTTTTGTGCTGGACGATACGATTCCCGTGGGACAGCCAACTGATGTCACCTGATGGCAGTCTTTGCTGCCTAGCCTGCGGACGGTTTGCAGTTGTTCAGCTGTAGCTATTACGCCTTGCATGTGTGTTCGCAAGCTGTTTTTTTAAAGGGTTCTTCTGTGTTCGTCAGTGGCGTGGCCTTGAGTTCACTCGGTTCGGCCTCCGGCTTCCTGTCTTATGGGCAGGTGCTTATCAATGCTCTCTTTTTTTTTTAGGGGGCTAGTTGTCCTCCTTTAGGTGGTATGGTTCCTATTTTAGGGGCCTCTCCTGTGTACGGGAGGTTGGAACCGATGTTTTATCTGGTTCGGAGAATGGTCTGTTCTTTGAGTTGTTCCTTTTTCATCTGGGGAGCTGCTGGCTCCGCATTGAGACTTTAGTTGGGTGGTTTTGCTAGATTTCATTGGGTCTACAACCTGTTCGACTGTCTCTAAGGAGGAGTTTTTGGGTTGGCACTGGAGCTCTGTGGGAATGGCTGGGTCCATTCTTCCGCCCTCTTGGGGGTTGGTCTTTGGGTCTCTTTTGTTCCTCTGCTTTCAGATCTGCCGTCGCTTGGGCTGGTCCGGCTAGGTGTAGGATCTGAGATCTGTTGCACATCCTCAGGTCTTGGGGATGCCAGTGGGCCTTTTTGTTGAGGTTCTGTGCTTCTCCCCTTTTTGAGATCTGTGAGTAGGTCGGGCAGCTTGGATTGCCTGGAGTGTGCCCTCTGTCTTGGAGGTATGGCAATCTGATATTTTGTTCAGCTGCTTTTTCCTTACGGATAGTATTTTCTTCCATGTCTTCCTGCAGATTGCAGCATGTTACTGGACTCAGATGTTTACCTTTCTGGGTTTGCTACACGTATTGTTTCTGTTTGCCCAGTTTTTTGAGTTATGATGGTTTGAGGACTTCGTCTTCAGCTGTCTTTTTCGGTGCTGTTGCACAATGTTTGGGAGATGTTTTCTTCTCCTTGCCGATGCCCCGATTTTGCACCTTGTGGTTCTGCTTGGTCTGGGTATCGTCTCACCTTGTTCTCAGGACCCATTTGGGTCTCTGTGGGCTTGGGTTACTTTTAAAGGGGTTTTTCCTTTATGGGATCTTGCTGTACCCTTTGGGTATCCCTGTGATTTTTCCTTGTCCTCTACCTTTTGGGGACTTTGGCTGTTACTACTGGTGCTAGTAAGGGTTGTGTGGAGACTGACTGCTGAGCGACGGTCTCTCCTGCAGGAGTGTTGACTCAGTGAGTCTGCTTTTGCGGTCTCTACTTAGGCCTTTGGACTATCTGTGGGTCAGTGTCCTTGGGGCCTTTTCCTTTCTAGTTTTTTTCCCAGCTTCGACCGAAGCAGGGTTTGGTTGTGGTTTTTCAGGCCTGGTGCCCTCAGAATGGGCCGCCTATTGTACCCTCCTGTTTTCGCATTCAGTGTCCTCTGTAGCTTGGGTATTGTTTTCCCAAAAGTAATGAATGCAGCTGTGGACTTTTTTCATTTATGAAGAAAAACTTAAATTATGCTTACCTGATAATTTCCTTTTCTTCAGATGGAAAGAGTCCACAGCTTCCCGCCCGTTTTTCTGTGGGGCGTCTGTTCTTTTTTATTCTTCTGGCACCTTTTCACCCTGGTATTTTTTCTACTGTTCCTTGTTCCTCGGCAGACTGACTGGGGGATGAGGGGAGTGGGAGGAGTATTTAAGCCTTTGACTGGGGTGTCTTTGCTTCCTCCTGGTGGCCAGGTTCTTATTTCTCAAAAGTAATGAATGCAGCTGTGGACTCTTTCCATCTGAAGAAAAGAAAATTATCAGGTAAGCATAATTTAAGTTTTTATTAATAAAAGGTTCCATTAAAACAATAATTTGGCAGTTAAACCCAAGTTTATCTGCAATAGTCCTCCACAACCATGCAATATTAGTATTATTTGAGCAGTATGCCTGCCTGTGTGACTTTTTAATTATTTCTAGGACAACTTATTTACAATCAAAATAATAACAGCAGACAAGGAGGATGTACATGAGGTTACCAAAAACTGGACTTGATGCCTTAAAGGAACATTAAACACGAAATGCATTCTATAAGCTTAGTATTGAGGTTATTCCCCATCTCCCTATAGTCATGGGTGCCACCATGTTGAAATCTATCTTTCATTACATTCCAGTGCTGACGTGTTTGTAAATGTGCAGTAAATCTCCTTCAGATACCTGCAGTGTAACCTAGGTTCAATAATGGAAGCACCGTGTATAGAGGGAGGTAAATAAGATGTGTTTAGTGTCTCTTTAAACAACAGTGAAATAGTGCAGACTCATGCAAATCTTGAAATAGTAAAACTTCTGGTAGTGTTGAATAGTTTGTCAGCTTGTTCTTTTCAATCAATTTCTAGCATTTCAGGCATGAGCAGGATGGCAGGATGTGTTTGGGACTACTGACTGCACCCATATTGCTGTGAGACTACCACACCAGAGAGCAGCACCACAATAGAAAGCATTTATATTCACTTAAGGCTAAATTACAAGTGAAGCACTAATTTCTGGTGCGATCACAAACGGGCGCGCAATAAATAACCAGCCATTAGAAGTAGCTGGTTATTGCTACCAGAATGTTCCCCAATTGCCCCCCAAATAAAATCTTTATTTTTTTTATAAGGGGTTAAGAGCGGTGGGTGTGCCTTTACATTGCGATCTATGGGGACTGTGTTATTTCTGTAAATATATATGTATATGCTTATATACATATATATTTATGTGCTAAAATGTGTGTATAAACACATAAATACATATATATTTACACTTTGCTGCCCATCACTGTGCAACTTACCCCCTTCGCTGCACTAGTTCTCATGCCATGTCTGACGGCATGAGAATGAGACTCCCATTGGAGCTTATGGAAGCGCACTCTTGCGATGTCACGTTTGCATTGCACCTAACTCGAAAGTGATAATGGCCCTTAATGTACAGATGGTCCATGAATCATATCTATGATTCTTCAGTGTGCAATCTAGGTTTACAGTTTTCTGGTGGGAGTCCTATATTTTACATTACTCTGCCCTAATGTCATGTATTTAGGCAGCATTGTGTTCCTGCCTGTTGAGGGCTTGTTTAGGACCTCTGATGCTGGGTTGCTGATCCTGCTTTTAAACCCACGCTGATAGTGATGATGTTGATACTGTGTTTTGACGTGTTTGATACAAACTCAGTGGGTGCAAGAAATAATGTGCAATTTTAACTTCAGTGTTGGCGTCATTAATAATACAAATGCCCACAACATTCAGTAATCCAAGCAAGGACACAAATAGAGAAAAAATACACATTAACTTATACTGTAGTCTTATTTTTGTTGGTGTATATATTTCAAATTCTTTATTTTTTTTTTAAAAATGTGCACTGATAAATATAAATTATTTCAGAATTAGAAGTGCAATATTCATTATTATTATATTTGTATCTGTATTTTAAGGGACATGAAACCCCAAAAGGTTCTTTCATGATTCAGATAGAGAATACAATTTTAAACAACTCTCTAATTTACTTCTATTATCTAATTTGTTCAATTATCTTGGTATCTTTGTTGAAGGAACAGCAATGCACTACTGGTTTCTAACTGAGCACAAAGGTGAGCCAATTACAATCAGTTTATATATATATATAGGTTCTTTGCTGCTCCTGAGCTTATCTACATAAACATTTCAGAAAAGGATAACAAGAGAAGGAAGCAAATTAAATAATTGAAGTAAATTGGAAAGTGGTTTAAAATGATATTTTCTATCTAATCATGAAAGATAACTTTTGGGTTTCATGTCCCTTTAAGTGAGGTTTACTTCTTCATTCTGTGGTTGTATAGGAGCACAAGAAGAAGCAGAGGACCCTTTTTTGTGTGAAAATCTATAATATGTTTGTAAGTATTTGTATGTATATTAAATGAGGTTATATTGATAGACATGCAGCAGTACTTTTTGTTTTTCTGCTGCCGTATACACTGTCAAATCTTCTGTTATCAACTTCAAAACCTCAACAAATTTTGTTTTTATTTGCCTCATATGAATGGAGGTTTACCAGAGAACTACATCTCAACATTTAGTGCACCTTCTAACAGGTCTAGTTCCTCTTAGGACAAAATATGCTCCTCAATACATATATTGATAGGTTGATAGGTGTTGACAGATATAGATATGTAGCTAGATTGAGAAAAAGATAAATAGTTTTTTTGTGTTTTTAATTATTAAAGAAACATTAAACTGTGGCTACTCAACTTGATGTACATGGGTTCAAAACCAGAGAGATCCTCCAGTGAGATTGAAGGGCTAGAGCAGAATCTGCCTCACAGGGAGGGAGGACCCCAAGTTTACTGGTCTTAGGTATCATAGGGAGGTGTTTCCCTAATCTGTATTTTTTTTCTCACACACTGAGGCTGCGGTCTGATAGGATAAGGCTGCGCCTGACCATTGCACTACCTGACAGCCAACAGGTTTATGTCAGTCCTTGGTGCAGCATTTCTGACATTATTAAAAATCACTATAAGTTGCTGACCCCTGTTTTAGACTAATATATTTTATGTACAGCAGCACATTATATGATTATAAAATGCATTATTTATTTATGCACATCCCAGAAGCATAAAGCCATACCTATCTGCAGAGTATGACTTCATTTCGTATTATTTCTGTTTGTTAATACAAATCTAAATGTAACACTGATAATGTGTTTCCTGTGTTCCTCTGTATGTGTTTTTGTTTCTTTAAATTTCATTTTTGCAAATCTAGTTGAACCTTTGTTAAAAAAACAATAATAATAATGTATTATCTACCCCTGAATTAACATATGGAATTAAGACTTTCTTCTGATTTGAGAGAACGCTCACAGCCACGTGCATACAGATCACAAAGTAAACTATTAATCTTGTTCTTTTTTATCCTTGTTTAATATTACACACAGTGCACCCTTTTCATTCAGGTTTATGGTGTCTAAGAAAAATGGGATATGTGACAGGTTTGTAGAGAACCAGGCCTAAGAAAGGCAGTTTTTTTATTGGTACAAAAACATATTTGCAGTCGATTGATATATCTGCCGCCAAAGGATGTAAGTGGATCTAGCTACATAAAAAAAAATCCTTTCTAAACAATGTTATCTGATTTCTGTAGTCTAAACCAAGGTTGATAGCTTTACTTAATTGCCTGTAATTCATTTTATCACTAGCAAATGATTAACCATACCAAGCTAATGACACTCAGTGGCATTCAAGGGGATCTCAACTAAGCTTATTAGCCTTGTAGTATGACAAGGATGACAGGTGTATGCTGCATTGTACATATTATAATGTATATTTGTTGTGAAATTTAATATAAATAATATATATTTATGACACATTATTTCAATGCTCATTGCAAAAAAAAAAGACAAAAAAATAATAATATTGAATGCACAAAAAATAATAATAAAAACTATATATATATATATATATATATATATATTTATATGCGTGTGTGTATATATATATATATATATATATATATTAACCCTTTGGTTGCTAGAGAGGCTTCCATCCAACTGAGCAGCAATGTCTGCTTCTAAAACGTTAATGATATATTATAGTTACATGCATTTAAATACAAACCTGTTAAATCAGTTAAATCTTTCTTTATATACTCTGTTGCTGACAAGATACATAGATTGCAAAAAGTTTAATAATAAAAAAAGACAAATTTATCTCCAAGCATGGATATTCCTCTCTTTTTAGATAAAGGAATAAGATCAATTCACACAAAAAAGGGCATTATTAAAGTATCCAAAAATGTATGGTAAATTTACTTTTTTTTTTCCAGTATATGCATTTTTAGGAAAGAAATCCTGTGAAATGTATTAGTCTGCTGCAATCTCTAATCCTAAAAGCACATTGTATTGTTTCACTGCTTCAACTTGTTAATATCCTGTGATACAATTATCATATTTAGCAAAGAATTAATATAACAAAGATATGAGGGAATTATTAAATAAAAGAAACCAAAAGAAAATATTTAAAGAATTAATTTAAAAGTGCATTTAGGACAAACCAAATAAAACTAAAGAAACTCAATGCTGAATTCAGCAACAGTAAATAAGATCTAGCTACAAAATGATAGATTGCAAACTTGTTTTTATCAATGGAAAGCACAAGTCCATTGACACTTTTAAGTTATTTAAAGACTTAATGTCTTTGTGTTGGCAGCTATACATTTCTGTGTCACGCATTCTAGCAAGATTGCTCCTAGAACGCCTCCCTGGCGGGGCCACTTTAAATAGAGCTCCCTATTCTTCTCAATCTTACCAGCTGAGAGGCTTTAGTCCCTAAACAAAACAAAAAGAAAAAAAGGGAAATCTAAATAGGCTTCTTTATGGATGCAGACTATGGAGGCGACCACCCCTTGACTGCCTGAGTTTGTCTTCATCTCTATACTCCATCAGCACGTGTTGCTTTCCACCGTCAATAACGATGAATACTATAGAAAGGGGCAATAACTCTAAGGCATTCCTGAAGCCACACCTGCTGCAGCCTGCAGCTATATCCCCAGTGTGCTTATCGAATGACATCTCATTAACGCCTCTAGAGATAGAGTAGCCTGCAACGCATGCTTTTAATTCTCTGCATAGAAATCAATGACAAATGAAAATATATTACAAAAACTTGCTCTCATGTTTATTTATAATGGCAAATAGGATAGCTAATGACTAGTGATGCGTTTTTTTTCTTTTGGATTCTTATTGTGTTCCAAGCAGTAGTTACTAAACTAATTACCATATTTTCTATTTGGATTTTAACAGATATGAAACATCTAGAGATGCTTAATTTAATAGGTGCTTGCTTTTATTTTGTGCAGGACAAACCAGCTTAGTGTTAGGGTAAATGGACCAATTAAATGAAAATGTTCTAGTAAATAACTACTAAAGTATTGTTTTTTTTCTGTGTTTTGTCCAACTAGAGGATTTTTCTTGTTGGCATTGTATGATCTGCATTTGAAATGCAAACTATTCCCAGTACACAATAAACGAAACAAAAAACAAAAATGAAAGAAATATACAATTCAATTTGCAATGTTAAAGATCAAAAGACCTGTAAAGAAGGTAAAAAGAAGTGCCAATTATGGCAGTTTAAATAAAATGTAGTCATGTTTCAAAGTTCATGAGTACATTTAAAGGCTAAATAAATAAAATATTTTTGTTAATACCGAAATGTTTGTTCTGACTCAAAAAATTGAGGAAATGAATTAAAGTAAATGCAATGCCAACCCTGTCCCAGATGCTGTATAAAATATATACATAAGTGTGTAAGGGATTTAGCATACCCGCGCTATCCAACATCTAGGCTTTCACTCGAGGGCCAACATATTAATTTGAACTTGAAATATGAGTACAAAAATAAAGCACTATTTATTTAACTTCAGCGGTGTTAGAGCACAATAACGCTAATATTTTTTGCGCTCCCTTTGGCTTCTAGATCACAATTGGCAGAGGAAGGATATGTGGAAAACTTCTCTTGCTATAAAGTGCACCGTTTTATATAGCCTGTAAACCACAATTATTATAAAATAAAGAACCAAATAAATAAATCAATTGTTAACACGTAAATGTTTGCATATTTCTATTAAGTAAATTATTGCTCCAATTATGGCCTTCATACCAAAACATTACAGATTGTCCTATAAAAAATATTACTATGGAATTCCAATCCATTAGAAATGCTGCAACACAAGGGTGCTAAATTTGCTAAATTACAGATAAGATTTAACCTAGTTTTCTTAAACTTGGATTGGTTGAACACTCAAAAAAACTAAAATTATCTCGCTATTGTCTAGTCTATTTTTTTTTTTCAAATGTTTTGATAGACCTTCTTTAAAGGGACAGTCTACTCCAGAATTTTTATTGTTTAAAAAGATAGATAATCCCTTTATTACTCATTCCCTAGTTTTGCATAACCAACACAGTTATATTAATATACTTTTTACCTCTGTTATTAACTTGTATATAACCCGCTGCAGACTACCCCCTTATTATAGTTCTTTTGACAGACTTACATTTTAGCCAATCAGTGCCCTCTCATAAGTAACTCCACAGGCGTGAGCACAATTCTCTCTACATGGCACACATGAACGAATGTCCTCTAGCTGTGAAAAACTGTCAAATGCACTGAGATAAGAGGGCTTAAAATTAGCATATGAGCATACCTAGGTTTAGCTTTCAACTAAGAATACCAAGAGAACAAAGCAACTTTGATGATAAAAGTGAGTTTAAAAGTTGTTTAAAATTGCATGCCCTACCTATCTTAATCATGAACGTTTATTTTTGACTAGACATTCCCTTAATATGCAGTCAATGTGAAAATAAAAATATGGCATCTGATAAAATATTGATAATGACTGCCCTATGTATTTTAATGCAGGTTTTTTTTCACTTAAATATTAATATATATTAATAAATCAAGAGAGTAATTAGCAATGTCATATTATTTAGCTTCATATCCCAATTGACAATATATCATAACTTAGTTGAGTGCACTTTTCATAAAGTACAAATGTGATATGATCTATAGTTTGTTACATTTATAGTTTCATAAACCAAAAAAGAATCATGTTTATTAGCAAATAAACAAAGCCTGTGCAAAGACGTTAACTTTGTTAAAAAGCTAAGATATACTGTTTGAAACAAGCAATTTTTTTTTACATTTTTTTATTTAAAACTATAAAACTAAAAAAAATGCCAAAGCCTTTTGAAAACTTGCTCACAAAAGTGTTTTCTAACTGACTAGAATACTGCTGTCAAAGTTTATGAATGCAAAATATGGAACGGCCTCATATTTGAAAACCCAATTAAAAATCAGTTCTTTGACTCTTCTAATGGATTGGAATAAACTCCATGTTACAGCAGTTTTCTAATACCAGATGTGCTTATTTCTGGTTTTGTAATCCTCTAATATTCAATGATTTGTATTTATTCCAATGTGCTATAAATCTTAGTGATTTATGTCAGTTATTGTTCTTTCCTCAAGCATCATGTGCCCCTACTCTGACCTTTTTGTGCCATCTCAGCATAAAACAGCAGGGACATTTGTCTCCATACTAATCTATCTTGCTAATTTTATGTGACTTGTTGACCTTCATTTTTATAACTACATTTTCTTCCATGTTGTTATATTCAGTGAGTATTTTGTTTACATAAAATGTTATTTCTTTTACAGATAGTACAAAATAATGCTCATTCACTATCTGGACAACTATGACAAATACTGCACAGTGTACTCTCATTTGCATAACTAATGATATCACAGAAAGTGCCGCCACAGAAATCTACTATAGAATACAAACTGACTTCTTACTCTTCTGAGTCTTAGAACAAATATGGGTGAATAACATAATTCACTTACGGCTAGATTACGAGTTTTTCGTTTTGAGCTTTGCGGTGCTAACTAGCAGTTTTCTCTAACCGCTCACTTACCTGCAGCGCTGGTATTACAGGTTTTTACAAACCTGGCGTTAAAAAGCAAGAAGTGAGCATTGAACAAAATTGTGTTCCTTACCGCATCTCAATACCAGCGCTGCTTAAGTCAACGGTGAGCTGGTCGTACGTGCTCGTGCACGATTTCCCATAGAGATCAACAGGGAGAGCCGGCTGAGAAAAAGCCTTACACCTGCCAAAAAGCAGCGTAAAACTCCTTAACGCAGCCCCATTGAATCCTATGGGGAAATACATTTTATGTTTACACATAACACCCTAACATGAACCCCGAGTCTAAACACCCCTAATCTGCCGCCTCAACATCGCCGACTCCTGCATTATATTGATTAACCCCTAATCAGCCGCTCCGGACACCGCCGCCACCTACATTATACTTATGAACCCCCTAATCTGCTGCCCCCAACATCGCCGACACCTACATTATATTTATTAACTCCTAATATGCCGCCCACAATGTCGCCGCAACCTAACTAGTGATGTTGCGAACTGTTCGCCGGAGAACAGTTCCCGGCGATCTTAGCTTGTTCGTGTTCGCCACTGCGGGCGAACATATGCGATGTTCGATCCGCCCCCTATTCGTCATCATTGAGGAAACTTTGACCCTGTATCTCACAGTCTGCAGACACATTTGAGCCAATCAGCAGCAGACACTCCCTCCCAGACCCTCCCAGCTCCTGGGCAGAAGCCATTTTAGATTCATTACGATCCTGCATTCTTAGTGAGAGGAGGTTTAGTGCTGCTGCTGGTGATTTTATAGGGAAATAGATAGCTAGGCTGGTGTATTCAGTGTCCCCTACAGTCCTGAAGGACTCATCTAATCTCTGCTGTAAGGATAGCACCCCTAAAAGCCCCTTTTTAGGGCTAGAACTTCAGCCCAAAAAGCCCTTTTTAGGGCTAGAACTTAAGTCTTTTTTTTTTTTTTTTTGTAATTTTATTTGCATTTGCCTGTGTGTGAGGCTCACAGCATATACCGTGATTAATTCTTCTGTGCCACCACTAATATCTGGTTAACATTAGTGTAAATTAAAAAAAAAACTTTTACATCATTTTGCTAGTGTAATCTAATTTCATTTTCCATCAGGCCTGTGTGTCAGGCCCACATCATATACTGTGATTAATAGCTCTGTTTTCCACCACTTATATCTGGTGTAACATTAGTGTAAATTTTTTTTAAAAAAACCTTTACATCAGTCTGCTATTGTTATTTAATTTTAGTTGCCAGGCCAGTGTGCCACTAGTGCCAGCCTGTGTAAGGGCCTAAGGGAACATTAGTGTAAATTAAAAAAAAAAACCTTTTACATCAGTCTGCTATTGTTATTTAATTTTAGTTGCCAGGCCAGCGTGCCACTAGTGCCAGCCTGTGTAAGGGCCAAAGGGAACATTAGTGTAAATTTAAAAAAAAAAAACTTTTACATCAGTCTGCTATTGTTATTTAATTTTAGTTGCCAGGCCAGCGTGCCACTAGTGCCAGCCTGTGTAAGGGCCTAAGGGAACATTAGTGTAAATTTAAAAAAAACAAAAACCTTTTACATCAGTCTGCTATTGTTATTTAATTTTAGTTGCCAGGCCAGCGTGCCACCAGTGCCAGCCTGTGTAAGGGCTTAAGGGAACATTAGTGTAAATGTTTTTTAAAAAGCTTTTACATCAGTCTGCTATTGTTATTTAATTTTAGTTGCCAGGCCAGCGTGCCACTAGTGCCAGCCTGTGTAAGGGCCTAAGGGAACATTAGTGTAAATTTTTTTAAAAAAAACTTTTACATCAGTCTGCTATTGTTATTTAATTTAAGTTGCCAGGCCAGCGTGCCACTAGTGCCAGCCTGTGTAAGGGCCTAAGGGAACATTAGTGTAAATTTAAAAAAAAAAAAACTTTTACATCAGTCTGCTATTGTTATTTAATTTAAGTTGCCAGGCCAGCGTGCCACTAGTGCCAGCCTGTGTAAGGGCCTAAGGGAACATTAGTGTAAAAATTTTTTTAAAAAAAACTTTTACATCAGTCTGCTATTGTTATTTAATTTTAGTTGCCAGGCCAGCGTGCCACTAGTGCCAGCCTGTGTAAGGGCCTAAGGGAACATTAGTGTACATTAAAAAAAAAAAACTTTTACATCAGTCTGCTATTGTTATTTAATTTTAGTTGCCAGGCCAGCGTGCCACTAGTGCCAGCCTGTGTAAGGGCCTAAGGGAACATTAGTGTAAATTTTAAAAAAAACAAACATTTACATCAGTCTGCTATTGTTATTTAATTTTAGTTGCCAGGCCAGCGTGCCACTAGTGCCAGCCTGTGTAAGGGCCTAAGGGAACATTAGTGTAATATTTTTTAAAAAAGCTTTTACATCAGTCTGCTATTGTTATTTAATTTTAGTTGCCAGGCCAGCATGCCACTAGTGCCAGCCTGTGTAAGGGCCTAAGGGAACATTAGTGTACATTTTTAAAAAAAAACCTTTTACATCAGTCTGCTATTGTTATTTAATTTTAGTTGCCAGGCCAGCGTGCCACTAGTGCCAGCCTGTGTAAGGGCCTAAGGGAACATTAGTGTAAATTTAAAAAAAAAAACTTTTACATCAGTCTGCTATTGTTATTTAATTTTAGTTGCCAGGCCAGCGTGCCACTAGTGCCAGCCTGTGTAAGGGCCTAAGGGAACATTAGTGTAAATTTAAAAAAAAAAACTTTTACATCAGTCTGCTATTGTTATTTAATTTTAGTTGCCAGGCCAGTGTGCTACTAGTGCCAGCCTGTGTCAGGCCCACATCATATACTGTGATTAATAGCTCTGTTTTCCACCACTTATATCTGGTGTAACATTAGTGTAAATTTTTTAAAAAAAAACTTTTACATCAGTCTGCTATTGTTATTTAATTTTAGTTGCCAGGCCAGTGTGCCACTAGTGCCAGCCTGTGTAAGGGCCTAAGGGAACATTAGTGTAAATTAAAAAAAAAAAAACCTTTTACATCAGTCTGCTATTGTTATTTAATTTTAGTTGCCAGGCCAGCGTGCCACTAGTGCCAGCCTGTGTAAGGGCCTAAGGGAACATTAGTGTAAATTTTTTTTAAAAAAAAACCTTTTACATCAGTCTGCTATTGTTATTTAATTTTAGTTGCCAGGCCAGCGTGCCACTAGTGCCAGCCTGTGTAAGGGCCTAAGGGAACATTAGTGTAAATTTTTTTTAAAAAAGCTTTTACATCAGTCTGCTATTGTTATTTAATTTTAGTTGCCAGGCCAGCGTGCCACTAGTGCCAGCCTGTGTAAGGGCCTAAGGGAACATTAGTGTACATTAAAAAAAAAAAACTTTTACATCAGTCTGCTATTGTTATTTAATTTTAGTTGCCAGGCCAGCGTGCCACTAGTGCCAGCCTGTGTAAGGGCCTAAGGGAACATTAGTGTAAATTAAAAAAAAAAAAAACCTTTACATCAGTCTGCTATTGTTATTTAATTTTAGTTGCCAGGCCAGCGTGCCACTAGTGCCAGCCTGTGTAAGGGCCTAAGGGAACATTAGTGTAAATTTTTTTTAAAAAAGCTTTTACATCAGTCTGCTATTGTTATTTAATTTTAGTTGCCAGGCCAGCGTGCCACTAGTGCCAGCCTGTGTAAGGGCCTAAGGGAACATTAGTGTACATTAAAAAAAAAAAACTTTTACATCAGTCTGCTATTGTTATTTAATTTTAGTTGCCAGGCCAGCGTGCCACTAGTGCCAGCCTGTGTAAGGGCCAAAGGGAACATTAGTGTAAATTTAAAAAAAAAAAAACTTTTACATCAGTCTGCTATTGTTATTTAATTTTAGTTGCCAGGCCAGCGTGCCACTAGTGCCAGCCTGTGTAAGGGCCTAAGGGAACATTAGTGTAAATTTAAAAAAAACAAAAACCTTTTACATCAGTCTGCTATTGTTATTTAATTTTAGTTGCCAGGCCAGCGTGCCACCAGTGCCAGCCTGTGTAAGGGCTTAAGGGAACATTAGTGTAAATGTTTTTTAAAAAGCTTTTACATCAGTCTGCTATTGTTATTTAATTTTAGTTGCCAGGCCAGCGTGCCACTAGTGCCAGCCTGTGTAAGGGCCTAAGGGAACATTAGTGTAAATTTTTTTAAAAAAAACTTTTACATCAGTCTGCTATTGTTATTTAATTTAAGTTGCCAGGCCAGCGTGCCACTAGTGCCAGCCTGTGTAAGGGCCTAAGGGAACATTAGTGTAAATTTAAAAAAAAAAAAAACTTTTACATCAGTCTGCTATTGTTATTTAATTTAAGTTGCCAGGCCAGCGTGCCACTAGTGCCAGCCTGTGTAAGGGCCTAAGGGAACATTAGTGTAAAAGTTTTTTTAAAAAAAACTTTTACATCAGTCTGCTATTGTTATTTAATTTTAGTTGCCAGGCCAGCGTGCCACTAGTGCCAGCCTGTGTAAGGGCCTAAGGGAACATTAGTGTACATTAAAAAAAAAAAACTTTTACATCAGTCTGCTATTGTTATTTAATTTTAGTTGCCAGGCCAGCGTGCCACTAGTGCCAGCCTGTGTAAGGGCCTAAGGGAACATTAGTGTAATATTTTTTAAAAAAGCTTTTACATCAGTCTGCTATTGTTATTTAATTTTAGTTGCCAGGCCAGCATGCCACTAGTGCCAGCCTGTGTAAGGGCCTAAGGGAACATTAGTGTACATTTTTTAAAAAAAACCTTTTACATCAGTCTGCTATTGTTATTTAATTTTAGTTGCCAGGCCAGCGTGCCACTAGTGCCAGCCTGTGTAAGGGCCTAAGGGAACATTAGTGTAAATTTAAAAAAAAAAACTTTTACATCAGTCTGCTATTGTTATTTAATTTTAGTTGCCAGGCCAGCGTGCCACTAGTGCCAGCCTGTGTAAGGGCCTAAGGGAACATTAGTGTAAATTTAAAAAAAAAAACTTTTACATCAGTCTGCTATTGTTATTTAATTTTAGTTGCCAGGCCAGTGTGCTACTAGTGCCAGCCTGTGTCAGGCCCACATCATATACTGTGATTAATAGCTCTGTTTTCCACCACTTATATCTGGTGTAACATTAGTGTAAATTTTTTAAAAAAAAACTTTTACATCAGTCTGCTATTGTTATTTAATTTTAGTTGCCAGGCCAGTGTGCCACTAGTGCCAGCCTGTGTAAGGGCCTAAGGGAACATTAGTGTAAATTAAAAAAAAAAAAAACCTTTTACATCAGTCTGCTATTGTTATTTAATTTTAGTTGCCAGGCCAGCGTGCCACTAGTGCCAGCCTGTGTAAGGGCCTAAGGGAACATTAGTGTAAATTTTTTTTAAAAAAGCTTTTACATCAGTCTGCTATTGTTATTTAATTTTAGTTGCCAGGCCAGCGTGCCACTAGTGCCAGCCTGTGTAAGGGCCTAAGGGAACATTAGTGTACATTAAAAAAAAAAAACTTTTACATCAGTCTGCTATTGTTATTTAATTTTAGTTGCCAGGCCAGCGTGCCACTAGTGCCAGCCTGTGTAAGGGCCAAAGGGAACATTAGTGTAAATTTTTAAAAAAAAAACATTTACATCAGTCTGCTATTGTTATTTAATTTTAGTTGCCAGGCCAGCATGCCACTAGTGCCAGCCTGTGTAAGGGCCTAAGGGAACATTAGTGTACATTTTTTTAAAAAAACCTTTTACATCAGTCTGCTATTGTTATTTAATTTTAGTTGCCAGGCCAGCGTGCCACTAGTGCCAGCCTGTGTAAGGGCCTAAGGGAACATTAATGTAATTTTTTTTAAAAAAAAAACCTTTACATCAGTCTGCTATTGTTATTTAATTTTAGTTGCCAGGCCAGCGTGCCACTAGTGCCAGCCTGTGTAAGGGCCTAAGGGAACATTAGTGTAAATTTTTTTTAAAAAAAACTTTTACATCAGTCTGCTATTGTTATTTAATTTTAGTTGCCAGGCCAGCGTGCCACTAGTGCCAGCCTGTGTAAGGGCCTAAGGGAACATAAGTGTAATTTAAAAAAAAAAAAACTTTTACATCAGTCTGCTATTGTTATTTAATTTTAGTTGCCAGGCCAGCGTGCCACTAGTGCCAGCCTGGGTAAGGGCCTAAGGGAACATTAGTGTAAATTTAAAAAAAAAAACTTTTACATCAGTCTGCTATTGTTATTTAATTTTAGTTGCCAGGCCAGTGTGCTACTAGTGCCAGCCTGTGTAAGGGCCTAAGGGAACATTAGTGTAATATTTTTTAAAAAAGCTTTTACATCAGTCTGCTATTGTTATTTAATTTTAGTTGCCAGGCCAGCATGCCACTAGTGCCAGCCTGTGTAAGGGCCTAAGGGAACATTAGTGTACATTTTAAAAAAAAACCCTTTTACATCAGTCTGCTATTGTTATTTAATTTTAGTTGCCAGGCCAGCATGCCACTAGTGCCAGCCTGTGTAAGGGCCTAAGGGAACATTAGTGTACATTTTTAAAAAAAAACCTTTTACATCAGTCTGCTATTGTTATTTAATTTTAGTTGCCAGGCCAGCGTGCCACTAGTGCCAGCCTGTGTAAGGGCTTAAGGGAACATTAGTGTAAATTAAAAAAAAAAACAACTTTTACATCAGTCTGCTATTGTTATTTAATTTTAGTTGCCAGGCCAGCATGCCACTAGTGCCAGCCTGTGTAAGGGCCTAAGGGAACATTAATGTAAATTTTTTTTAAAAAAACCTTTACATCAGTCTGCTATTGTTATTTAATTTTAGTTGCCAGGCCATCGTGCCACTAGTGCCAGCCTGTGTAAGGGCCTAAGGGAACATTAGTGTAAATTTCTCCAACATAGGTGTGTCCGGTCCACGGCGTCATCCTTACTTGTGGGATATTCTCTTCCCCAACAGGAAATGGCAAAGAGCCCAGCAAAGCTGGTCACATGATCCCTCCTAGGCTCCGCCTTCCCCAGTCATTCTCTTTGCCGTTGTACAGGCAACATCTCCACGGAGATGGCTTAGAGTTTTTTGGTGTTTAAATGTAGTTTTTATTCTTCAATCAAGAGTTTGTTATTTTAAAATAGTGCTGGTATGTACTATTTACTCTGAAACAGGAAAGAGATGAAGATTTCTGTTTGTAAGAGGAAAATGATTTTAGCAACCGTTACTAAAATCGATGGCTGTTTCCACACAGGACTGTTGAGAGGAATTAACTTCAGTTGGGGGAAACAGTGAGCAGACTTTTGCTGCTTGAGGTATGACACATTTCTAACAAGACTCGGTAATGCTGGAAGCTGTCATTTTCCCTATGGGAACCGGTAAGCCATTTTCTTAGTTTAAGTAAAAGAATAAAGGGCTTCATTAGGGCTTAAAAAACTGGTAGACATTTTTCTGGGCTAAAACGATTGCTTTACTAAGTATATTTGGCAGATTATTACTTTTAATAGTTGTTAAATCTTGGGGATTGTTTTAATAAAAACGGCAGGCACTGTATTGGACACCTTTTTCACTGGGGGCCTTTTCTAGTCATAGACAGAGCCTCATTTTCGCGCCTCTAATGCGCAGTTGTTTTTGGAAAGCATGGCATGCAGATGCATGTGTGAGGAGCTAAGAACCACTGAAAAAGCTTATAGAAGGCATCATTTGGTATCGTATTCCCCTCTGGGCTTGGTTGGGTCTCAGCAAAGCAGATACCTGGGACTGTATAGGGGTTAAATGTAAAAACGTCTCCGGTTCCGTTATTTTAAGGGTTAAAGCTTTCAAATTTGGTGTGCAATACTTTTAAGGCTTTAAGTTACTGTGGTGAAATTTTGGTGAAATTTGAACAATTCCTTCATACTTTTTCACATATTCAGTAATAAAGTGTGTTCAGTTTGAAATTTAAAGGGACAGTAACGGTTTTATTGTAAAACGTTTTTTGTGCTTTGTTGACAAGTTTAAGCCTGTTTAACATGTCTGAACCATCAGATAACGATGTTCTATATGTATGAAAGCCAATGTGTCTCCCCATTTAAATATATGTGATATATTTGTGTCATAATGTCCAAACAAAGTAGGGATAATAATGCCATCGATATGATATTGCCCAAGATGATTCCTCTAATGAGGGGAGTAAGCATGGTACTGCATCATCCCCTTCTGTGTCTACACCAGTTTTGCCCACACAAGAGGCCCCTAGTACATCTAGTGCGCCAATACTTATTACCATACAACAATTAATGGCTGTAATGGATAATTCTATTGCATGCATTTTTTCCAAAATGCCTACTTATCAGAGAAAGCGTGATTGCTCTGTTTTAAACACTGAAGAGCAAGAGGACGCTGATGATATCTGTTCTGACATACCCTCACACCTATCTGAAGGGGCCAGGAGGGAGGTTTTGACTGAGGGAGAAATTTCAGATTCAGGGAAAATTTCTCAACAAGCAGAACCTGATATTGTAACTTTTAAATTTAAATTTCAACATCTCCACGCACTACTTAAGGAGGTATTATCTACTCTGGATGATTGTGACAATTTGGTCATTCCAGAGAAATTAGGTAAGATGGACAAGTTCCTAGAGGTTCCGGTGCCCCCCGATGTTTTTCCTATACCCAAGCGGGTGGCGGACATAGTAAATAAGGAGTGGGAAAGGC
Source organism: Bombina bombina (assembly GCF_027579735.1). Taxonomy (NCBI): domain Eukaryota; kingdom Metazoa; phylum Chordata; class Amphibia; order Anura; family Bombinatoridae; genus Bombina; species Bombina bombina. The sequence continues at coordinate 338,983,037 of NC_069504.1, read as the reverse complement.
CCGGCATACCTTTTGTCCTCCCCCTATATTTAAGAAATTAGTTCCTATAGTCGACCCCAGAAAGGACTTATAGCATACAGTCCCCAAGGTCGAGGGGGCGGTTTCTACTGTAAACAAACGCACTTCTATTCCTATAGAAGATAGTTGTGCTTTCAAGATCCTATGGATTAAAGGTTAGAGGGTTTGCTTAAAAAGATGTTTGTTCAGCAAGGTTACCTTCTACAACCAATTTCATGCATTGTTTCTGTCACTACAGCTGCGTGTTTCTGGTTCGAAGAACTAGAAAAGTCGCTCAATAAAGAATCTTCGTACGAGGAGGTTTTGGACAGAGTTCAAGCTCTTAAATTGGCTAACTCTTTTTTATTTTAGATGCCGCTTTGCAATTAGCTAGATTAGCGGCGAATAATTCAGGGTTTGCTATCGTGGCGCGCAGAGCGCTTTTGCTTAACATCCCTTTCAAGGGTAAAACACTGTTTGGCCCTGACTTGAAAGAGATTATTTCAGACATCACTGGGGGAAAGGGCCACGCCCTTCCTCTGGATAGGTCTTTTAAGGCTAAAAAGAAGCCAAATTTTCGTCCCTTTCGCAGAAAAGGACCAGCCTCAAATTCTACACCCTCTAAGCAAGAGTGTAATACTTCTCAAACCAAGCCAGCCTGGAGGCCGATGCAAGGCTGGATCAAGGGTAAGCAGGCCAAGTCACCTGCCACTGCTACCAAAACAGCATGAAGTGTTGGCCCCCGATCTGGGAAGGATCTGGTGGGGGGCAGACTTTTTCTCTTTGCTCAGGCTGGGGCAAGAGATGTTCAGGATCCTTGGGCGCTAGAAATAGTTTCTCAAGGTTATCTCCTGGAATTCAGGGAACTACCCCCAAGGGGAAGGTTCCACGGGTCTCAATTATCTTCGAACAGGCATTCTTACACTGTGTAGAAGACCTGTTAAGCATGGGAGTGATTCATCCTGTTCCATTAGGAGAACAAGGGATGGGTTTTTACTCCAACCTGTTCATAATTCCCAAAAAAGAGGGAACATTCAGACCTATTTTAGATCTCAAGATTCTAAACAAGTTTCTAAGGGTTTCATCATTCAAAATGGAAACCATTCGAACGATCCTTCCTACCATCCAGGAAGGTCAATTCATGACCACGGTGGACTTAAAGGATGCGTACCTACGTATTCCTATCCACAAGGAACATTTTCGGTTCCTAAGGTTCGCCTTTCTGGACAAGCATTACCTGTGGCACTTCCATTCGGATTAGCCACTGCTCCAAGGATTTTCACAAGGGTACTAGGGTCCCTTCTAGCGGTGCTAAGACCAAGGGGCATTGCAGTAGTACCTTACTTGGACGACATCCTGATTCAAGTGTCGTCTCTGTCAAAAGCAAGGGCTCATACGGACATTGTCCTAGCCTTTCTCAGATCTCACAGGTGGAAAGTGAACATAGAAAAAAGTTCTCTGTCCCCGTCAACAAGAGTTCCCTTCTTGGGAACAATAATAGTTTCCTTAGAAATGAAGGTTTTTCTGACAGAGGCCAGAAAATCAAAACTTCTAAGCTCTTGTCAGGTACTTCATTCTGTTCTTCTTCCTTCCATAGCGCAGTCCATGGAAGTAATAGGGTTGATGGTTGCGGCAATGGACATAGTTCCTTTTGCACGAATTCATCTAAGACCATTGCACCTGGGCATGCTCAGACAGTGGAATGGGGATTATACAGACTTGTCTCCGACGATACAAGTAGATCAAATAACCAGAGATTCACTCCGTTGGTGGCTGACCCTGGACAACCTGTCACAGGGAATGAGCTTCCGCAGACCAGAATAGGTCATTGTCACGACCGACGCCAGTCTGGTGGGCTGGGGCGCGGTCTGGGAACCCCTGAAAACTCAGGGTCTATGGTTTCGGGAAGACTCTCTTCTCCCGATAAACATAATGGAACTGAGAGCGATATTCAATGCTCTCAAGGCTTGGCCTCGACTAGCAAAGGCCAAATTCATAAGGTTTCAATCAGTCATCATGACGACTGTTACATATATCAACCATCAGGGGGTAACAAGGAGTTCCCTGGCGATGGAGGAGCATCCGGGGGAGTGGGAACTCCATCTGGAAATCTTTGCCCAAATAACTCAATTATGGGGCATTCCAGACTTGGTTCTGATGGCCTCTCGTCAGAACTTCATGGTCCCTTGTTACGGGTCCAAATCCAGGGATCCCAAGGCGACTCTATTGGATACAATAGTAGCACCTTGGATCTTCAACCTAGCTTATGTATTCCCACCGTTTCCTCTCATTCCCAGGCTGGTAGCCAGGATCAATCTGGAGAGGGCTTCGGTGACCTTGATAGTTCCTGTGTGGCCACGCAGGACTTGGTATGCAGACCTGGTGAATGGGTCATCGGCTCCACCATGGAAGCTACCTTTGAGACAGGACCTTCTTATTCAGGGTCCATTCGAACATCCGAATCTGGTTTTCCTCCAACTGACTGCTTGGAGTTTGAACGCTTGATTTTATCAAAGCGTGGGTTTTCAGATTCTGTAATAGATACTCTTATTCAGGCTCGAAAGCCTGTAACTAGAAAAATTTACCATAATATATGGAAAAAATATATCTGTTGGTGTGAATCTAAAGGATTCCCATGGAACAAGATAAAATTCCTAAGATTCTTTCCTTTCTACAAGAAGGTTTGGAGAAAGGATTTTCTGCGAGTTCTCTGAAGGGACAGATCTCTGCTTTATCTGTTTTACTTCACAAAAGGCTGGCAGCTGTGCCAGACGTTTAAGCGTTTGTTCAGGCTCTGGTTAGAATCAAGCCTGTTTACAGACCTTTGACTCTTCCCTGGAGTCTTAATCTAGTTCTTTCAGTTCTTCAAGGGGTTCCGTTTGAACCCTTACATTCCATAGATATTAGGTTATTATCTTGGAAAGTTTTGTTTTAGGTTGCAATTTCTTCCGCTAGAAGAGTTTCTGAGTTATCTGCTCTGCAGTGTTCTCCGCCCTATCTGGTCCATGCAGATAAGGTGGTTTTTACGTACTGAGCCTGGTTTTCTTCCGAAGGTTGTTTCCAACAAAAATTTTAACCAGGAGATAATTGTACCTTCTTTGTGTTACACAATTTGGACGTTGTCCGTGCTCTAAAATTCTATTTAGATGCTACAAAGGATTTCAGACAAACATCTTCCTTGTTTGTTGTTTATTCTGGTAAAAGGAGAGGTCAAAAAGCAACTTCTACCTCTCTATCTTTTTGGCTTAAAAGCATCATCAGATTAGCTTATGAGACTGCCAGACGGCAGCCTCCTGAAAGAATCACAGCTCATTCCACTAGGGCCGTGGCTTCCACATGGGCCTTTAAGAACGAGGCTTCTGTTGATCAGATATGTAAGGCAGCGACTTGGTCTTCACTGCACACTTTTACCAAATTTTACAAATTTGATACTTTTGCTTCTTCTGAGACTATTTTTGGGAGAAAGGTTTTGCAAACCGTGGTGCCTTCCATCTAGGTGACCTGATTTGCTCCCTCCCATCATCCGTGTCCTAAAGCTTTGGTATTGGTTCCCACAAGTAAGGATGACGCCGTGGACCGGACACACCTATGTTGGAGAAAACAGAATTTATGTTTACCTGATAAATTACTTTCTCCAACGGTGTGTCCGGTCCACGGCCCGCCCTGGTTTTTTAATCAGGTCTGATGATTTATTTTCTTTAACTACAGTCACCACGGTATCATATGATTTCTCCTATGCAAATATTCCTCCTTTACGTCGGTCGAATGACTGGGGAAGGCGGAGCCTAGGAGGGATCATGTGACCAGCTTTGCTGGGCTCTTTGCCATTTCCTGTTGGGGAAGAGAATATCCCACAAGTAAGGATGACGCCGTGGACCGGACACACCGTTGGAGAAAGTAATTTATCAGGTAAACATAAATTCTGTTTTTTTTTAAAAAAACTTTTACATCAGTCTGCTATTGTTATTTAATTTTAGTTGCCAGGCCAGCGTGCCACTAGTGCCAGCCTGTGTAAGGGCCTAAGGGAACATAAGTGTAATTTAAAAAAAAAAAAACTTTTACATCAGTCTGCTATTTTTATTTAATTTTAGTTGCCAGGCCAGCGTGCCACTAGTGCCAGCCTGTGTAAGGGCCTAAGGGAACATTAGTGTAAATTTAAAAAAAAAAACTTTTACATCAGTCTGCTATTGTTATTTAATTTTAGTTGCCAGGCCAGTGTGCTACTAGTGCCAGCCTGTGTCAGGCCCACATCATATACTGTGATTAATAGCTCTGTTTTCCACCACTTATATCTGGTGTAACATTAGTGTAAATTTTTAAAAAAAAACTTTTACATCAGTCTGCTATTGTTATTTAATTTTAGTTGCCAGGCCAGTGTGCCACTAGTGCCAGCCTGTGTAAGGGCCTAAGGGAACATTAGTGTAAATTAAAAAAAAAAAAAACCTTTTACATCAGTCTGCTATTGTTATTTAATTTTAGTTGCCAGGCCAGCGTGCCACTAGTGCCAGCCTGTGTAAGGGCCTAAGGGAACATTAGTGTAAATTTTTTTTTAAAAAAAACCTTTACATCAGTCTGCTATTGTTATTTAATTTTAGTTGCCAGGCCAGCGTGCCACTAGTGCCAGCCTGTGTAAGGGCCTAAGGGAACATTAGTGTAAATTTAAAAAAAAAAAACCTTTACATCAGTCTGCTATTGTTATTTAATTTTAGTTGCCAGGCCAGCGTGCCACTAGTGCCAGCCTGTGTAAGGGCCTAAGGGAACATTAGTGTAAATTTTTTTTAAAAAAGCTTTTACATCAGTCTGCTATTGTTATTTAATTTTAGTTGCCAGGCCAGCGTGCCACTAGTGCCAGCCTGTGTAAGGGCCTAAGGGAACATTAGTGTAAATTTAAAAAAAAAAAACTTTTACATCAGTCTGCTATTGTTATTTAATTTTAGTTGCCAGGCCAGCGTGCCACTAGTGCCAGCCTGTGTAAGGGCCTAAGGGAACATTAGTGTAAATTTTTTAAAAAAAAACATTTACATCAGTCTGCTATTGTTATTTAATTTTAGTTGCCAGGCCAGCATGCCACTAGTGCCAGCCTGTGTAAGGGCCTAAGGGAACATTAGTGTACATTTTTAAAAAAAAAACTTTTACATCAGTCTGCTATTGTTATTTAATTTTAGTTGCCAGGCCAGCGTGCCACTAGTGCCAGCCTGTGTAAGGGCCTAAGGGAACATTAATGTAATTTTTTTTTTAAAAAACCTTTACATCAGTCTGCTATTGTTATTTAATTTTAGTTGCCAGGCCAGCGTGCCACTAGTGCCAGCCTGTGTAAGGGCCTAAGGGAACATTAGTGTAAATTTTTTAAAAAAAAACTTTTACATCAGTCTGCTATTGTTATTTAATTTTAGTTGCCAGGCCAGCGTGCCACTAGTGCCAGCCTGTGTAAGGGCCTAAGGGAACATAAGTGTAATTTAAAAAAAAAAAACCTTTTACATCAGTCTGCTATTGTTATTTAATTTTAGTTGCCAGGCCAGCGTGCCACTAGTGCCAGCCTGTGTAAGGGCCTAAGGGAACATTAGTGTAAATTTAAAAAAAAAAAAAACTTTTACATCAGTCTGCTATTGTTATTTAATTTTAGTTGCCAGGCCAGCGTGCCACTAGTGCCAGCCTGTGTAAGGGCCTAAGAGAACATTAGTGTAAATTTAAAAAAAAAAAACTTTTACATCATTTTGCTAGTGTAATCTAATTTCATTTTCCATCAGGCCTGTGTGTCAGGCCCACAGCATATACTGTGCCTAATTGCTCTGTTTTCCACAACTTATATCTGGTGTAACATTAGTGTAATTTTTTTTTAAAAAAAAACTTTTACATCAGTCTGCTATTGTTATTTAATTTTAGTTGCCAGGCCAGCGTGCCACTAGTGCCAGCCTGTGTGTCAGGCTCCCAGCATATTCTGTGCCTACTTCCATCCTCAGTGCCACCACTCCTATCTGGTGTAACATTAGTTTAACTTTTGTAAAAAAAAAACTTTTACATCAGTCTGCTAGTGTTATTTAATTGCAGTTGCCTGTCTGCCAGCGTGTGTGCCAGGCCCACTTTCCAACTAGTGCCACGAATCATATTTGTTATAACAGTAGTGTAAATATTTTAAATAAAAACTTTTTTGATTGTGAAACATCAGTCTGTTAGTGTAATCTAATTGTAGTTGCCTGCCTGCCAGTGCGTGTGCCAGGCCCACTTGCCAAGTTAGTGGCACCACTCATATTTGTTGTAACAGTAGTGTAAATATTTAAAATAAAAACTTTTTTGACTGTGAATCATCAGTCTGCTAGTGCAATTAAATTGCAGTTGCCTGCCTGCCAGCGTGTGTGCCAGGCCCACTTGCCAACTAGTGCCACCAATCATATTTGTTATAACAGTATTGTAAATATTTTTAAAAAAAAACTTTTTTGACTGTGAAACATCAGTCAGCTAGTGTAATCTAATTGCAGTTGCCTGCCTGCCAGCGTGTGTGCCAGGCCCACTTGCCAACTAGTGCCACCACTCATATTTGTTATAACAGTAGTGTAAATATTTAATAAAAAAACTTTTTTGACTGTGAAACATCAGTCTGCTATTGTAATCTAATTGAAGTTGCCTGCCTGCCAGCGTGTGTGCCAGGCCCACTTGTCAAGTTAGTGGCACCACTCATATTTGTTGTAACAGTAGTGTAAATATTTAAAAAAAAACTTTTTTGACTGTGAAACATCATTCAGCTAGTGTAATCTAATTGCAGTTGCCTGCCTGCCAGCGTGTGTGCCAGGCCCACTTGCCAACTAGTGCCACCAATCATATTTGTTATAACAGTATTGTAAATATTTTTTAAAAAAACTTTTTTGACTGTGAAACATCAGTCAGCTAGTGTAATCTAATTGCAGTTGCCTGCCTGCCAGCGTGTGTGCCAGGCCCACTTGCCAACTAGTGCCACCAATCATATTTGTTATAACAGTATTGTAAATATTTAAATAAAAAACTTTTTTGACTGTGAAACATCAGTCTGCTATTGTAATCTAATTGAAGTTGCCTGCCTGCCAGCGTGTGTGCCAGGCCCACTTGCCAACTAGTGCCACCACTCATATTTGTTATAACAGTAGTGTAAATATTTAATAAAAAAACTTTTTTGACTGTGAAACATCAGTCTGTTAGTGTAATCTAATTGAAGTTGCCTGCCTGCCAGCGTGTGTGCCAGGCCCACTTGCCAAGTTAGTGGCACCACTCATATTTGTTGTAACAGTAGTGAAAATATTTAAAAAAAAAACTTTTTTGACTGTGAAACATCAGTCAGCTAGTTCAATCTAATTGCAGTTGCCTGTCTGCCAGCGTGTGTGCCAGGCCCACTTGCCAACTAGTGCCACCACTCATATTTGTAATAACAGTAGTGTAAATATTTAATAAAAAAACTTTTTTGACTGTGAAACATCAGTCTGCTATTGTAATCTAATTGAAGTTGCCTGCCTGCCAGCGTGTGTGCCAGGCCCACTTGCCAAGTTAGTGGCACCACTCATATTTGTTGTAACAGTAGTGTAAATATTTTAAAAAAAACTTTTTTGACTGTGAAATATCATTCAGCTAGTGTAATCTAATTGCAGTTGCCTGCCTGCCAGCGTGTGTGCCAGGCCCACTTGCCAACTCATATTTGTTATAACAGTAGTGTAAATATTTAAAAATAAAAAAAATTTGACTGTGAAACATCAGTCTACTATTGTAATCTAATTGAAGTTGCCTGCCTGCCAGCGTGTGTGCCAGGCCCACTTGCCAACTAGTGCCACCAATCAGATTTGTTGTAACAGTAGTGTAAATATTTAAATTAAAAAATTTTGGACTGTGAAACATCAGTCTGCTATTGTAATCTTATTGCATTTGCCTGCCTGCCAGAGTGTGTGCCAGGCCCACTTGCCAAGTTAGTGGCACCACTCATATTTGTTGTAACAGTAGTTTAAATATTTAAAAAAATAAAAAATTTTGACTGTGAAACATCAGTCTGCTTTTTTGTGTCAGGCTCACAGCGTATACTGTGCCCACTTGCCCAGTGCCACCACTCATATCTTGTTTAATAGTAGTGTAAGTGTACATTTAAAAAAAATAAACTTTTTGGATTGTGAAACATCAGTCTGCTTTTTTGTGTCCGGCTCACAGCGTATACTGTGCCCACTTGCCCAGTGCCACCACTTATATCTTGTTTAATATTAGTGTAAGTGTACATTTAAAAAAAAAACTTTTTGGATTGTGAAACATAAGTCTGCTTTTTTGTGTCAGGCTCACAGCGTATACTGTGCCCACTTGCCCAGTGCCACCACTGATATTTTGTTTAATCGTAGTGTAAGTGTACATTTAAAAAAAAATGACAGGCAGAGGCAGGCCACCCCGCAGGTGCCGTCGTGGTCATGGTGCTGTGATTCCCTTTGACCCTACAACTATGCAGTGTTCAGAGGCCACGTGCCATGAACGCGAAAAGTTCTGAGGAGGACCTAGTTGACTTTATAACACAGGACACCCAATCTTCTACAGCTTCCGCTCGTTACCTTGACGCACCATCCACCTCCAGCTTAGCTTCGGGCACCTCTGAAGTGACCAGTGCCACTCGCCCGCCTGCCGCCACCACCAACACTAGCACCACAGCCGCTTCACTTGATCTGTCAGAGGAGTTATTGACACATCAGTTGGAAGAAATGAGTGATGCGCAACCATCATTGACAGAGGATGTAGATAACAGTGATATGTCTCAGTCAGGCAGCGTTACAGACATGGACGTACGGTGTGATGATGATGGTGATGTTGTACCCGCTGCTGCTTCCTTTGTTGATTTGTCAGATACAAGTGAAGTGGTTGATGATGATGCGTCCGTGGATGTCACGTGGGTGCCCGCTAGAAGAAAAGAAGAAGAGGGGGAAAGTTCAGATGGGGAGACAGAGAGGAGGAGGAGGAGAAGACGAGTTGGAAGCAGGGGGGAGGTCGTCGCAAGGAGCTAGTGGCACAGTCAGACAGCATGCATCGGCACCCGGGGTCAGCCAGACAGCACGCCAATCAACGCATTCTGTTGCCACCACCAGAATGCCATCATCGCAGAGCTCAGCAGTGTGGCATTTTTTGTGTGTGTCTGCCTCTGACAACAGCGATGCCATTTGCAAACTGTGCCAAAAGAAACTGAGTCGTGGGAAGTCCAACACCAACCTAGGTACAACTGCTTTGCCAAGGCACATGGTCTCACATCACAAACGCCGATGGGATGAACACATGAGTAGAAGCAGCACACAAACTCAAAGCTGCCATCCTCCTCCTGGTCCAGCATCTTCAGCCACGTCAACCACTGCTGTCCTCCTTGCCCCCTCTCAACCATCCGCCACTCAGTATCTCTTATGTAGCAGTTCCTGGTCATCTGCCCACAGTCAGGTGTCTGTCAAGGACATGTTTGAGTGTAAGAAGCCAATTTCCCAAAGTCACCCCCTTGCCCGGCGTCTGACAGCTGGCTTGTCTGAACTCTTAGCCCGCCAGCTTTTACCATACAAGCTGGTGGAGTCTGAGGCGTTCAAAAAATTTGTATCTATTGGGACACCGCAGTGGAAGGTACCCGGCCGAAATTTCTTTTCACAAAAGGCAATCCCCAACCTGTACTCGATTGTGCGAAAGGAAGTAATGGCATGTCTGGCACAAAGCGTTGGGGCAAGGGTCCATCTGACCACTGATAGCTGGTCTGCAAAGCATGGTCAGGGCAGGTATATAACCTACACTGCGCATTGGGTAAACCTGCTGATGGCTGCCAAGCATGGAATGCGTGGCTCTGCATAGGAGTTGGTGACACCGCCATGACTTGCAGGCAGGCCTGCTGCTACCTCCTCTACTCCTCCTACTCCATCCTCTTCCATAACCTCTTCCTCGGCTGAGTCCTCTTCTGCTGCTGCGTCTTGCTCCACATCAACGGCACCCCCCAGGTACTATTCAACATCCCGGATACGGCAGTGTCACGCTGTTTTGGGGTTGACTTGCCTGAAAGCCGAGAGTCACACCGCACCAGCACTCCTGTCCGCCCTGAACGCACAGGTGGCTCAGTGGCTGACTCCACACCAACTGGAGATTGGCAAAGTTGTTTCTGACAACGGAAGTAATTTGGTGGCGGCATTGAAATTAGGCAAGTTGACACATGTGCCGTGCATGGCACATGTGTGTAATTTGATTGTACAGTGCTTTGTGCATAAGTACCCAGGCTTACAGGACGTCCTGAAGCAGGCCAGGAAGGTGTGTGGCCATTTCAGGTGTTCCTACACGGCCATGGCGCACTTGTCCGATATCCAGCGGTGAAACAACCTGCCAGTGAGGCGCTTGATTTGCGACAGCCCGACACGTTGGAATTCAACACTCCTAATGTTCGACCGCCTGCTACAACAAGAAAAAGCTGTTTTTGTATGACCGGGGTGCTAGGACAGCCTCTGGGGAGCTGGGGATTTTTTTGCCACGTTACTGGATGCTCATGCGCAATGCCTGTAGGCTCATGCATCCTTTTGAGGAGGTGACAAACCTAGTCAGTCGCACCGAAGGCACCATCAGCGACATCATACCATTTGTTTTCTTCCTGGAGCATGCCCTGCGAAGAGTGCTGGATCAGGCCGTAGATGAGTGGGAAGAGGAAGAGTTGTGGTCTCCATCACCACCAGAAACAGCCTCATCAGCATCGCTTGCTGGACCAGCGGCAATGCAGGAAGAGGATTGTGAGGAAGAGGAGTCAGAGGAGGAATGTGGCTTTGAGGAGGAGGAGGAGGAAGACCAAGCACAACAGGCATCCCAGGGTGCTCGTTGTTGTCACCTATCTGGTACCCGTGGTGTTGTACGTGGCTGGGGGGAAGAAGATACCTTCAGTGAGATCAGTGAGGACGAGGAACGGGACATGATTAGCTCGGCATCCAACCTTGTGCAAATGGGGTCTTTCATGCTGTCGTGCCTGTTGAGGGACCCTCGTATAAAAAAGATGAAGGAGAACGACCTGTACTAAGTGTCCACATTACTAGACCCCTGGTATAAGCATAAAGTTACTGAAATGTTACTGAATTCCCGCAAGTCGGAAAGGATGGAGCAGTTTTAAAAAGTATGCTTTACACAGCGTATAAGGGTGATGTCACAGCACAACGGGAATCTAACAGGGGAAGAGATGAAAGTAATCCTCCTCCCACGACCACGCCGGCAAGGACAGGACGCTTTCCAGACGTGTTGTTGATGGAGGACATGCGGACCTTTTTAACTCCTATGCAAAGCCACAGCCCTTCGGGATCCAGCCTCAGAGAAAGACTCAACCGACAGGTAGCAGACTACCTCGCATTAACTGCGGATCTCGACACTCTGAGGAGCGATGGACCCCTTGACTACTGGGTGTGCAGGCTTGACCTGTGGCCTGAGCTATCCCAATTTGCAATCGAACTTCTGGCCTGTCCCGCTTCAAGTGTCCTGTCAGAAAGGACCTTCAGTGCAGCAGGAGGTATTGTCACTGAGAAGAGAAGTCGCCTAGGTCAAAAAAGTCTTGATTATCTCACCTTTATTAAAATGAATGAGGGATGGATCCCGAAGGGACTGACATTGTGCGATACATTAGAGTAAAAAAGACCTGATGAGATGAGCTGCCTTGGGCTACAAATGGTACACACGCTGCTGTATTTTATCTTCGAATGCCGGATGACTTGCGTGACTTATCCGCTAACAACTAGGGTTCAAGCCGCAATGTTTTAGGGCACTTTCTAACTGTCAAACAAACATCAATTTTTCTGGCCGCTGCTACAGCAGCGGCTGCAACAATACCTTATTTTTCAGTCATTTGTACATGCCTAATTTTTCTGGCCTCTGGTGCTGCACTGTGGCTACAAAACACAAACCAAAAAAAAAGGCACATAACAGTGATTAAACTGTTAATAATAGTACTACTTAACACACCACTCATATCTGGTGGCACAGTAGATTGCACGCGCAGTGCCCCAAATTAGTAGGAGGACCAAAAAAGTAGGAGGACCGACCAAGCATCTTTTTCCATCTCCCGTCTCCTAAAAATTATCTCTGGGTTCCTAAAATCGATGCCATACCTGTACTTGATTGTGCAAAAGGATGGCATATGTGGTATTTCATGCTACTGTGCCTGTTGAGGGTCGTGGACCCTCGTATAAAAAGGCTGAAGGAAAACGACCTGTACTGGGTGTCCAAGCATCTTTTTCCATCTCCCAGTTCCTAAAAATTATCTCCGATTTCCTAAAATCGATGCCATACTTGTACTCTATTGTGCAAAAGGATGGCATATGTGGTGTTTCATGCTGTTGTGCCTGTTGAGGGTCGGGGACCCTCGTATAAAAAGGCTGAAGGAGAACGACCTGTACTGGGTGTCCAAGCATCTTTTTCCATTTCCCGGTTCCTAAAAATTATCTCTGGGTTCCTAAAATCGAAGCCATACCTGTACTGGATTGTGCAAAAGGATGGCATATGTGGTGTTTCATGCTGTTGTTTCTGTTGAGGGTCGGGGACCCTCGTATAAAAAGGCTGAAGGAGAACGACCTGTACTGGGTGTCCAAGCATCTTTTTCCATCTCCCGGTTCCTAAAAATTATCTCCGGGTTCCTAAAATCGATGCCATACCTGTACTCTATTGTGCAAAACTATGGCATATGTGGTATTTCATGCTGTTGTGCCTGTTGAGGGTCGGGGACCCTCGTATAAAAAGGCTGAAGGAGAACGACCTGTACTGGGTGTCCAAGCATCTTTTTCCATCTCCCGGTTCCTAAAAATTATCTCCGGGTTCCTAAAATCGATGCCATACCTGTACTCTATTGTGCAAAAGGATGGCATATGTGGTGTTTCATGCTGTTGTTTCTGTTGAGGGTCGGGGACCCTCGTATAAAAAGGCTGAAGGAGAACGACCTGTACTGGGTGTCCAAGCATCTTTTTCCATCTCCCAGTTCCTAAAAATTATCTCCGGGTTCCTAAAATCGATGCCATACCTGTACTCTATTGTGCAAAAGGATGGCATATGTGGTATTTCATGCTGTTGTGCCTGTTGAGGGTCGGGGACCCTCGTATAAAAAGGCTGAAGGAGAACGACCTGTACTGGGTGTCCAAGCATCTTTTTCCATCTCCCGGTTCCTAAAAATTATCTCCGGGTTCCTAAAATCGATGCCATACCTGTACTCTATTGTGCAAAACTATGGCATATGTGGTATTTCATGCTGTTGTTTCTGTTAAGGGTCGGGGACCCTCGTATAAAAAGGCTGAAGGAGAACGACCTGTACTGGGTGTCCAAGCATCTTTTTCCATCTCCCGGTTCCTAAAAATTATCTCTGGGTTCCTAAAATCGATGCCATACCTGTACTCTATTGTGCAAAACTATGGCATATGTGGTATTTCATGCTGTTGTTTCTGTTAAGGGTCGGGGACCCTCGTATAAAAAGGCTGAAGGAGAACGACCTGTACTGGGTGTCCAAGCATCTTTTTCCATCTCCCGGTTCCTAAAAATTATCTCTGGGTTCCTAAAATCGATGCCATACATGTACTCTATTGTGCAAAACTATGGCATATGTGGTATTTCATGCTGTTGTGCCTGTTGAGGGTCGGGGACCCTCGTATAAAAAGGCTGAAGGAGAACGACCTGTACTGGGTGTCCAAGCATCTTTTTCCATCTCCCAGTTCCTAAAAATTATCTCCGGGTTCCTAAAATCGATGCCATACCTGTACTCTATTGTGCAAAAGGATGGCATATGTGGTATTTCATGCTGTTGTGCCTGTTGAGGGTCGGGGACCCTCGTATAAAAAGGCTGAAGGAGAACGACCTGTACTGGGTGTCCAAGCATCTTTTTCCATCTCCCAGTTCCTAAAAATTATCTCCGGGTTCCTAAAATCGATGCCATACCTGTACTCTATTGTGCAAAAGGATGGCATATGTGGTATTTCATGCTGTTGTGCCTGTTGAGGGTCGGGGACCCTCGTATAAAAAGGCTGAAGGAGAACGACCTGTACTGGGTGTCAAAGCATCTTTTTCCATCTCCCGGTTCCTAAAAATTATCTCTGGGTTCCTAAAATCGATGCCATACCTGTACTCTATTGTGCAAAAGGATGGCATATGTGGTATTTCATGCTGTTGTGCCTGTTGAGGGTCGGGGACCCAAGTATAAAAAGGCTGAAGGAGAACAACCTGTACTGGGTGTCCAAGCATCTTTTTCCATCTCCCGGTTCCTAAAAACACAGACTCTGTAACAGATCTCTCTTGCAGGTAGAGGTTCAGCCAGAATGCAGGGTCAGAACCTCTGCAACTGGTATACTCGAATGTGCAAAAGGAAGTAACCTTACAATGGGTCACAGACCGCATGTCTTATTGTTATACTCTGTCAGGGAAATTATATAACTATCAATCGTATCAATCAAATATATATTGCATCTATTGATCTCTGTAATTCGTATCGATCAAATGTGTATTGCATCTTTTGATCTATGTTATTCGTATCTATCAAATGTATATTGCATCTTTTGATCTGCCTTGCTGCTCCTTTCAGGCAGGCCAGCTCTTTGCATAGAGGCCCACAGACTCTGTAACAGATCTCTCTTGCAGGGAGAGGTGCAGCCAGAATGCAGGGTCAGAACCTCTGCAACTGGTATACTCGAATGTGCAAAAGGAAGTAACCTTACCAAGGGTTTCAGACCGCATGTCTTATTGTTATACTCTGTCAGGGAAATTATATAACTATCAATCGTATCAATCAAATATATATTGCATCTATTGATCTCTGTAATTCGTATCGATCAAATGTATATTGCATCTTTTGATCTATGTTATTCGTATCTATCAAATGTATATTGCATCTTTTTTTTTTTTTGTTTAATAGTTTTTATTGAGGTAACAATTAGATACATATAACATCATACGATAACACGGCAACATGCCTAAATACATACATCAAATCTTGTGTTTCACATGCATGTCATAGCACTGTAAGCGATATGAGATCCTGCACATCAGGAATTACAGTAGGCCGTATGCGGTACCTCTTTTTCTATATAAACATGGAAACATGGACAAAAAAAGTAACATGACAAATGATCATCATTCGACCTAGATTTCGTAACAGAGCTCTCTAAGGAAAGAATTAGGTCTTATGTGTCCATACCATAAATGCAACTGTATATACTCATGGAGATTAAATTGTGTCCATTAACATCTGAGGTTACAGCTATAACCCTCCTATCAAGATATGAATTAAGTGGCTTAACATGGAAATTGGTAGACTTTGTGAGACCTTGATACTCCACTCCAAAGCCACGTACCTAAGTCTGTAGATAGATTACTATACAGCTGTGTGAGGGTATCAAACCATTAACCTCTTAGTAGCAGCAAGTAACCCAACATAACAGTTAGTAGACTCTACACATGGGTAATAATAGTAAGCATCTCATTTTTTACCATGAGGTGTCCATACCTTTACATCAGAACATAAACCATTCAACCACAAGAAATTAATAGCATATTTTATATATATTTTGACACCCAACCCCCTGAAAATATGTGAAAACTTGATAATGGTAAACCTCCATTAAAAGTGAGCGGCCACTCCTGGCCCACAGGTGAGAAAGAAAAATGTGAGGTAAATGTAGGGGTTAAAGTTGCGAGCCCCTCTAAAACCCAGCATATTAGTGAAGCTCCAGTTAGATGTATAGGTCCCATCAGGGCCGCAGAGATAGGCTAGAATTATTGTACATAGTGTTGTAAGGATTGGCACTAATATGGACTTCTAAAACCTTGTATGAAACTACAAGGATAATAATAGGTGTAGTAGTTATAGCAGCGCAAACAGAGGGCCAAAAGTGCCCTAAAATTCAAAAGTGTTATTGGTCAGAGGGGCATATCTGTACTCAAAAAACTTAACCACAAACCTGGCTGTCCACGCAAGTATGTAAGCAAACCTAACTAGCCGGTACTAGACCCAGGAATGTGTGTGTTTAGTGGGTAGCATGGGTTCATAAGATCTGAGACTCCACCCCTGCAACCCTGGCATATTTAAGACGTTATATAGTAGTATCCAGTGTGCCAAGAATATACATAAGGGGAGGAGACCTATATAGTTGGTGTGGATTACCCTTCATATATATGCCAAACCCATTACACCTGACCAGCATAAAGTAAAACATTCTTGTCCCCTGAATAACACTCTAATAGAGGTTATTGCTGCCATATACACTCAATCATTAGAGCCTGCAGATAAATATGTACATTATTAAGGTATATGCATAACAGAGATCATGTAACATTTTCGGAGTTATAACACCCATCTGATCTATTAACTGAATCCCTATCTAAATACATATCACCAGACTAAATTAATAACTGCGACAAAGTCTAGTCCTTATCCCAGGTAGGGGCATATCTTATAGTTTGAACATGTTTTAGGGGCATACGCAGAGGAACAAGGCTTAGCTGCAAAAAGAAAAACAAACATCTCAGCCAAGCGAGCATTTTCTTCACAAACTCTGCACTGTGTTTGCCCCAGATGAGTCGGCCCGATGAAGAGATTAAGCATAAAGTAGTCCAGTTCCTCAATACAAGGGGAGGTGGAGTTTTTAGTGCCGGACCTGAGAGTCCAGCCCCAACCCCTGTTATTGCGATGTCTATGGCGGAATCTGAAGGGATAGTTCAGTATTAGGAGAAAAATTAGGAACACTTGTAATAAGGCCCATTCTAAAGCTCTCAGGGCTCCAACGTATGCACAATGTTCAAGGCCAAGATCGCACACATATATTACCCCTGCAGATCTACTTGTAACCATCCCTGCAGAAGTCCAAAAGACCTCCACTGTCTCTCAGTGTTAGCAGGGGCTGCGTGCAATTAACCAATGCCGGACCGGGAGGTACAACTCACAGCCTCATACTTGTTTCGTGCGTTCAGCCTGGAGGTAGCTCCTCTGATCGAAAACGGGTCAGCTGGGTGGAAACGCAGATTTTCAAAGCCTTCCTCTTCTGGCAAAGGAAGTTTTGTGTCGGGTGTATATAAGGGGCCTGATGACAGTAACTGAGGCTTGGCATGCTGGATATCACTCCTCAACAGTTCAGCCCTTACCTCACTCCAATCGCGCCCCAGAGAGCCAGCCGTATCTCCCCGGTTAGGAACTAGAGCAGACATAAAATTCTCGCAGGCTTCCAGCTGCCCACGTTCTTGTGTATCCATTAAGGTATGCGGGTTAATGTCGATTAGGATGTCGCCACATAATCTAGGTATCTCCGCATTAGCACCACTTCCGGATAGGTCCATCTTGAAGTGAGTAAGTGTGATCTGGAGCTGAAGGCGATCAAATCTAGCTTGCATATGATGATCAAGATCAGTCATCCACCCTTGCATAGCCTCAATTAGTTCCTCCATACTGAAGTTTGTAGGTGATATATAAGGAGATTTGTAGCGTATCTCCATGTACCCGGTTCCCCGGGGGGGGTGCTGAGAGATTCCCTCTGTGGAGGCCGCCAAGAATCAACTACAGCGATCCAGTCTGAGAGACTCTGGAGTTGCACAATATAAGTATTGCCTCTGCCAGCAAACTTTTTTCTTTTGAGTGGTACACTTTTCTGTGCTGGATGGCTCAAAAATATATTCATTACATGACGGAATGTAATTTAGTTAGCCAGAGCTCTCAGTTTTGCGGCCATCTTCAGCCCTATATTGCATCTTTTGATCTGCCTTGCTACTCCTTTCAGGCAGGCCATCTCTTTGCATAGAGGCCCACAAACTCTGTAACAGATCTCTCTTGCAGGGAGAGGTGCAGCCAGAATGCAGGGTCAGAACCTCTGAAACTGGTATACTCGAATGTGCAAAAGGAAGTAACCATACCATGGGTCGCAGACCGCATGTCTTATTGTTATACTCTGTCAGGGAAATTATATAACTATCAATCGTATCAAATAAATATATATTGCATCTATTGATCTCTGTAATTCATATCTATCAAATGTAAATTGCATCTTTTGATCTATGTAATTCGTATCTATCAAATGTATATTGCATCTTTTGATCTATGTAATTGGTATCTATCAAATGTATATTGCATCTATTGATCTATGTAATCTATGTATCTATCTATCAAATCTATCGATCTCGTGGTTGTGCAAATGGACTGTTTGCGGTTGTTTGTGGTGCGTTACACGGGGAGTTTGGTCTGTCACTGTGAAGCGGGCGTAACCCTTACACTACCTGATCGATACAACATCATACCTGATGTTTTAAAGCATGTTATTCCAAACAATTTAGGAATGTTAGGTGATTTATGCCCTTTATGGTATAAGACCAGACTCTGCATCAACTATGTAATTTTCCGTGAGAGTTTTGCAACTGGTATACTCGAATGTGCAAAAGGAAGTAACCTTACCATGGGTCGCAGACCGCATGTCCTATTGTTATACTCTGTCAGGGAAATTATATAACTATCAATCGTATCAAACAAATATATATTGCATCTATTGATCTCTGTAATTCGTATCTATCAAATGTATATTGCATCTATTGATCTATGTAATCTATGTATCTATCTATCTATCAAATCTATCGATCTCGTGGTTGTGCAAATGGACTGTTTGCGGTTGTTTGCGGTGCGTTACACGGGGAGTTTGGTCTGTCACTGTGAAGCGGACGTAACCCTTACACTACCTGATCGATACAACATCATACCTGATGTTTTAAAGCATGTTATTCCAAACAATTTAGGAATGTTAGGTGATTTATGCCCTTTATGGCTTAAAACCAGACTCTGCATCAACTATGTAATTTTCCGTGAGAGTTTTGCCATGGATCCCCCTCCGGCATGCCACAGTCCAGGTGTTAGTCCCCTTGAAACAACTTTTCCATCACTATTGCGGCCAGAAAGAGTCCCTGTGGGTTTTAAAATTCGCCTGTCCATTGAAGTCAATGGCGGTTCGCCCGGTTCGCGCGGACGTTCGCGTTCGCTGTCCGCGAACACAAAATTTTAGGTTCGCGACATCACTAAACCTAACTACACTTATTAACCCCTAATCTGCCGCCCCCAATGTCGCGGCCACTATAATAAACATATTAACCCCTAAACCGCCGCACTTCCGCCTCTCAAACATTAGTTAAATATTATTAACCCCTAATCTGCCGCCCCTAACATCGCCGCTACCTACCTACATTTATTAACCCCTAATCTGCCTCCCCCTACGTCGCCGCCACTATACTAAATGTATTAACCCCTTAACCTAAGTCTAAACCTAACATCCCCTAACTTAAATATAATTTAAATAAATCTAAATAAAAATTAATATTATTACCTAAATAATTCCTATTTAAAACTAAATACTTACCTGTAAAATAAACCCTAAGCTAGCTACAATATAACTAATAGTTACATTGTATCTAGCTTAGGTTTTATTTTTATTTTACAGGCAAGTTTGTATTTATTTTAACTAGGTACAATAGTTATTAAATAGTTATTAACTATTTAATAACTACCTAGCTAACCTAAATACAAAAGTACCTGTAAAATAAAACCTAACGTAAGTTACAATAACACCTAACCTAACCCTACAATTAAATAAATTAACTAAATTAAAAACAATTAAATAAATTAAATTAAATTAGCTGAAGTACAAAAAAAAACAAACACTAAATTACAGAAAATAATAAACAAATTACAAGATATTTAAACTAATTACACCTAATCTAATAGCCCTATCAAAATAAAAAAGCCCCCAATTAGCCAATAGAATGCGAGCTCAATCCTATTGGCTGATTGGATCAGCCAATAGGATTGAACTTCAATCCTATTGGCTGATTGCATCAGCCAATAGGATTTTTTCTACCTTAATTCCGATTGACTGATAGAATTCTATCAGCCAATTGGAATCTAAGGGACGCCATCTTGGATAACGTCACTTAAAGGAACCTTCATTCATCGTTAGTCGTCGGCAGAAGAGGATGCTCCGCATCGGATGTCTTGCAGATGGAGCTGCTCCACGTCGGATCAATGAAGATAGAAGATACCGTCTGGATGAAGACTTCTGCCCGTCTGGAGGACCACTTCGCCCGGCATGGTGAAGACTTCTCCCGGCTTCGTTGAGGACTTTGGCCCGGCTTGGATGAAGACTTCAAAATCTTCCTTGAGGATGGATGTCCGGTCTTCAGAACTGTAAGTCGATCTTCAGGGGGTTAGTGTAAGGTTTTTTAAAGGGTGTATTGGGTGGGTTTTATTTTTTGGTTAGGGCTTTGGGCCGCAAAAGAGCTAACTGCCCTTTTAAGGGCAATGCCCATCCAAATGCCCTTTTCAGGTCAATGGGGAGCTTAGGTTTTTTTAAATAGTATTTTATTTGGGGGGTTGGTTGTGTGTTTGGTGGGTTTTACTGTTGGGGGGTTGTTTGTATTTTTTTTACAGGTAAAAGAGCTGATTTCTTTGGGGCAATGCCCCGCAAAAGGCCCTTTTAAGGGCTATTGATAGTTTAGTTTAGTTTAGGCTAGGTTTTTTTTATTTTGGGGGGGCTTTTTTTATTTTAATTTTTGGGCTATTAGATTAGGTGTAATTAGTTTAAATATCTTGTAATTTGTTTATTATTTTCTGTAATTTAGTGTTTGTTTTTTTTTTACTTTAGCTAATTTAATTTATTTAATTGTTTTTAATTTAGTTAATTTATTTAATTGTAGGGTTAGGTTAGGTGTTATTGTAACTTAGGTTAGGTTTTATTTTACAGGTACTTTTGTATTTATTTTAGCTAGGTAGTTATTAATTAGTTAATAACTATTTAATAACTATTGTACCAAGTTAAAATAAATACAAACTTGCCTGTAAAATAAAAATAAACCCTAAGATAGCTACAATGTAACTATTATTTATATTGTAGCTAGTTTAGGATTTATTTCATAGGTATTTAGTTTTAAATAGGAATTATTTAGGTAATAGTATTAATTTTTATTTAGACTTATTTAAATTATATTTAAGTTAGGGGGTGTTAGGGTTAGACTTAGGTTTAGGGGTTAATACATTTAGTATAGTGGCGGCGACATTGGGGGCGGCAGATTAGGGGTTAATAAATGTAGATAGGTGGCAGAGATGTTAGGGATGGCAGATTAGAGGTTAATAATATTTAACTAATGTTTGCGAGGCGGGAGTGAGTCAGTTTGGGGGTTAATATGTTTATTATAGTTGTGGCGATGTCCGGAGCAGCAGATTAGGGGTTAATAATTTTATAATAGTGTTTACTATGCGTGAGGGCCTCGGTTTAGGGGTTAATAGGTAGTTTATGGGTGTTCGTGTACTTTTTAGCACTTTAGTTATGAGTTTTATGTTACGGCGTTGTACCATAAAACTCATAACTACTGACTTTTAAATGCTTTAGGACTCTTGACAGGGTAGGGTGTACCGCTCACCTTTTGGCCTCCCAGGACAGACTCGTAATATCAGCGCTATGGAAGTCCCATAGAAAAAAGACTTTACAAAGTTTACGTAAGTCGTTTTGTGGTAAGGCCAAAAAAGTGTGCGGTGACCCTAAACCTTCAAGATTCGTAATACCAGCGGGCGTAAAAAAACAGCGTTAGGACCTCTTAACGCTGCTTTTTTACCCTAACGCACAGCTCGTAATATAGCCGTAAGTTTTTATTCAGGTTTTTGAGAATTACATTGATATTTTTTTTCTTAAAGGGCCATGATACCCAAATGTTGAAACACTTGAAAGTGATGCAGCATAGCCGTAAAAAGCTCACTAGAAAATATCACTTGAACATCTCTATGTAGGAAAGAAAGATATTTTACCTCAAAAATTCCTCAGTAGCCACATCCCATTGTAAAGGACTTCTAAGCAGCAAATCAGTATGGGAGTGAGCTTACGTGCACACTCATCTTATTTCCCTATTCAGTTTAAGGAAGTTTACTATGAAATCTCATGAGAGTTAAGTCAAATCTCATGAGATCACAGTAAAAAGAGTTAATGACCTCAGCACTGCTGATGCTGATTGGCTGCTGTTCATTTCTTCATTTTATTTTTTTTTACCTGCAGCTGAGCAACAGCTGAAGTATATTGTTTTACACAGAACTTACTCTGCTGAGCTGAGGAAATTGTGAGGTAAAATATCTTCCTTTTTACATAGAGATGCTCAGGTGATATTTTCCTGTCAGCTTTTTACAGTTATAATGCATCACTTTCAAGTGATTTAGCATATGAGTATTATGTCCCTTTAATAGGAAGTTGATGTTGTCGTTAAAATTAAATGCTAATTTTTAATTCAAGGGACAGTCTAGTCAAAAATAAACTTTCAGGATTCCGATAGGGCATGCAATTTTAAACAACTTTCCAATTTACTTTTATCATCAATTTTGCTTTGTACTCTTGGTATTTTTAGTTGAAAGATAAACCTAGATAGGCTCATATGCTAATTTCTTAGCCTTGAAGGCCGCCACTTGTCTGAATACATTTTGACAGTTTTTCACAACTAGAGAGCATTAGTTCATGTGTGCCACATAGACAAAATTGTGCACACGCCCATGGAGTTATCTATGAGTCAGCACCGATTGGCTAAAATGCAAGTCTGTCAAAAGAACTAAAATACTGGGCAGTCTACAGAGGCTTAGATACATGGTAATTATAGAGGTAAAATGTTTATTAATATAACAGTGTTGGTTATGCAAAACTGGTGAATGGGTAATACAGGGATTATCTATCTTTTTAAACAATAAAAATTCTGGTGTAGACTGTCCCTTTAAAATTAACTATATATCGTCATGTGTTGTATAAATTGAAATACGTTGTTTTAGAGTCATCATTCTATTATCCAAAAGTTTTTATAAATGTAATCTAGGCCGAAACGTACGTCTGGGGTTTTGCCGTTTCTCTCGTTCAGAGAAGGATTGCCTGGTATTTCGGGGCTGGACTGTACTGTTAAGACAGGATCAGACTGATATGCTATAGGAAAGTTCTTCTCTGTGAAAGGCACATGTTGAGCAAAAAGAGGCTGCTTCTAGGGTGGTAACTAGTCATAGAACAAGCTATTATGCTATTGTTCGTTCCCATATTGAGCGCTTCTCTCTTTTTATTTATGCAAATTATGACTCTTAGGGAAGTCTCCCTAAGTGTGATGCGGGAATCCAGACGTGGACCCGTTGCTCAGTGTGCCTAGAGGGATATGGCTGCAACTCACTGACGAGGCCCACACTAGGCCGAAATGTACGTCTGGGGTTTTGCCGTTTCTCTCGTTCAGAGAGGGATTGCCTGGCATTTCGGGGCTGGACTGTACTGTTATGTCAGGATCAGACTGAAATGCTATAGGAAAGTTCTTCTCTGTGAAAGGCACATGTTGAGCAAAAAGAGGCTGCTTCTTGGGTGGTAACTAGCCATAGAACAAGCTATTATGCTATTGTTTGTTCTCAGGTTGAGCACTTCTCTCTTTTTATTTATGTAATCTAATTTGTGATTGCCAAATCTTATTGTAGAAACTATTGTAATTTTGTATATAGCAGTGATGTGCAGTCACTAGAGGCAGGTGAGGCAGTGCTTCACTTCTCATATGGGCAAAAATCTATATATTGTTTTTTATTGGCTTTAAAAAATAAAATAAAAAAAAATTGTAATTTTTTTCCCCCCAGCATTTTTTCCCCCCAGCTATATTTTGTGCAATGGAGAGGCACAATCAGGTCTGCCCACCATTACACAACATGCTGCGCCACCTACTGGATGAAAGTGGTTAAGATCATTGCATGGCCCATTAACTGCTTATTTGAAGCAGTCCTATTTGGGCTGAACCAATCCAGTGAGAGGCATTAGTAAGTGGAACTTAGGGTTGGGGCTGGATGTTAAATCATATAAAACAAAACAAAAATGGAAAAAAACAACTTTCATATATTTTGTTGCTGTCCTGTGAACCTGCTAGCTTTGCTAAAGTGAAAAAGAGAGTTCTGTTCTTCCCCTCTAAGTGCAGTGGAATGTGCCACTGTCACTTCCTGAATCCTTATACAGAGCAGGAAGAGAGGCAGAGAGAGCAGTGTTTCAGCCACATCTTATTAAAGTAAGATTTTACTGAAAGGGATTCTGTTAGTGAAAATGATAATTTAATGGATGTGGTTTAGTGTTTTTTACTCTTTTACAGCAAAGGATCGTTTTTGTATTTTGTTTACTCAAAATTTACACCCACTAACTTAGCAGCTTGCCTTTGTACTTCACACTAAATTATAGTCTCCCTTTATGAACTCTCTGTAGCTCTGCTGTTTTATTA